>NC_088234.1:3145956-3346638 GCF_036934945.1 Oncorhynchus masou masou | reverse complement strand
GGAAAAGCCAACTGTTGGTGGTGCTACTGAGCACCCCATGGCCACCAGGGGGATTGCAGAATTATGTTTAATTCATGCATAGGATCATTTGTGCCAAGCCATACGACTGAGCCACAAAAAAAATATATATCTATTTTTGGGGGACTCTATGACCTGAGTTGACCTCTTACAAGGTTTCTAGGGGTGTATAAGGTTCATGGCAGAAAACAAGTGTGTGTTGTTAGAGTTGCGTAAATTCAAATCTGGTATCAGGATACATATAACAATCAGTCACTGATTTTCTACTATGTATTTTTATTAGCTAAGTAATAAATGGCAAATGCAACTTTTGTATATACGGGCTCACTGTAATACCACGCAGGGCAGAACAGAGAACTCTATGTATGTAAACAGTGTTCTTATACTGTGATGGTTATAGGCGAACCCATCTGTTGGCCTATCACAGTAGAGACTGGGCGTGGTTTAAACTTGCCCAGCCTATCGCAGGCACTCAGGCGGGTCCCCGCCTCTTGAATCCTCCCTCTGTCGATGTATAGATCCTTACTGTTCTGGTATCGCAGCCTAGTTACAACAGTTGCTCAGTTCCTGCTATTGTGTAGTTCAGTATCTTTCCATCTCAGTTAAACCTCGTGATGACCACCCCTCCCCATCACAACTTTGTAAGATACAGCAAGTCACACCATGTGCTCAATATTGTTACATACAAACACAAGGACAAAGCATCTGCTGGGCTGTTATCTACAGTTTTGCAACATGCAGGTCACACCATGTTACTCAGTTCTTGTCACACACAAACAGGCAAGTAGCAAGCAGTTGTTTAATCTCATAATGATGCTCCAGTGCACAAATGCAGACACCTCACACAACCAACATCAGATAATATTTAATCATATATATGCTAATGGCTATAATGTAAAATACAGAATCCAACAATGTATAGAAATGCTTATATTAACATTGTTACATCGATATTGACGCTTCTAGAAGTTCAGAAGTAGCCATTCAACAGTCTATATGTGGCCTTTCAACCCCGATACCCATTACCCACAAGGCCTTATAACCACACCTCTATTGCCGTGGTCCTCGGCACATCATATTCCTGATGAGCAACAATGATGAACATTAATTCTCACTGCCTGTTCAAAAAAAGAAGCTGTGAAATTATTTGGCTTTCACCTTCATTAAATATGTTCTATGGACAACTAGCCTAGAGACCAAGCAGATAGACGGTCTGCCTCTATGCACTAAACATGATGCAGGTCAGTATGACTCGGGGGTATGCCTATATCAGGGGTAGGTCTATATCAGGGGTAGACCTATATCAGGGGTATGGGGTAGGCCTATATCAGGGTAGGTCTATACCAGGGGGGCCTATACCAGGGGTAGGCCTATATCAGGGGTAGGCCTATATCAGGGGTAGGTCTATACCAGGGGTAGGCCTATATCAGGGGTATGCCTATACCAGGGGTAGGCCTATATCAGGGGTATGCCTATATCAGGGGTAGGTCTATACCAGGGGTAGGCCTATATCAGGGGTATGCCTATACCAGGGGTAGGCCTATATCAGGGGTATGCCTATATCAGGGGTAGGCCTATACCAGGGGTAGGCCTATATCAGGGGTATGCCTATACCAGGGGTAGGCCTATATCAGGGGTATGCCTATATCAGGGGTAGGTCTATACCAGGGGTAGGTCTATATCAGGGGTAGGCCTATATCAGGGGTAGGCCTATATCAGGGGTAGGTCTATATCAGGGGTAGGTCTATATCAGGGGTAGGCCTATATCAGGGGTAGGTCTATATCAGGGGTAGGCCTATATCAATGGTAGGTCTATATCAGGGGTAGGCCTATATCAATGGTAGGTCTATACCAGGGGTAGGTCTATATCAGGGTTAGGTCTATATCAGGGGTAGGTCTATATCAGGGGTAGGCCTATATCAGGGGTAGGCCTATATCAGGGGTAGGTCTATATCAGGGGTAGGCCTATATCAGGGGTAGGCCTATATCAGGGGTAGGTCTATATCAGGGGTAGATCTATATCAGGGGTAGGCCTATATCAGGGGTAGGTCTATATCAGGGGTAGGTCTATATCAGGGGTAGGTCTATATCAGGGGTAGGTCTATATCAGTGGTAGGCCTATATCAATGGTAGGTCTATATCAGGGGTAGGTCTACATCAAGGATAATCCATATATACAGTATGTAAGCTATGTTGATATACACGTAGTCCTATGTATTATAATATATAGTCTAGGCTATAGTCCTATGTATTATAATATATAGTCTAGTCTATAGTCCTATGTATTATAATATATAGTCTAGCCTATAGTCCTATGTATTATAATATATAGTCTAGCCTATAGTCCTATGTATTATAATATACTGTATAGTCTAGCCTATAGTCCTATGTATTATAATATATAGCCTATAGTCCTATATATTATAATATATCGTCTAGCCTATAGTCCTATGTATTATAATACACAGTCTAGCCTATAGTCCTATGTATTATAATATACAGTCTAGCCTATAGTCCTATGTATTATAATATATAGCCTAGTCTATAGTCCTATGTATTATAATATATAGTCTAGACTTTAGTCCTATGTATTATAATATATAGTCTAGTCTATAGTCCTATGTATTATAATATATAGTCTAGTCTATAGTCCTATGTATTATAATATACAGTCTAGCCTATAGTCCTATGTATTATAATATATAGCCTAGTCTATAGTCCTATGTATTATAATATATAGTCTAGACTTTAGTCCTATGTATTATAATATATAGTCTAGTCTATAGTCCTATGTATTATAATATATAGTCTAGTCTATAGTCCTATGTATTATAATATATAGTCTATAGTCCTATGTATTATAATATATAGTCTATAGTCCTATGTATTATAATATATAGACTAGCCTATAGTCCTATGTATTATAATATATAGTCTAGTCTATAGTCCTATGTATTATAATATATAGTCTATAGTCCTATGTATTATAATATATAGTCTATAGTCCTATGTTTTATAATATATAGTCCAGCCTATAGTCCTATGTATTATAATATATAGTCTATAGTCCGATGTATTATAATATATAGCCTAGCCTATAGTCCTATGTATTATAATATATAGCCTAGCCTATAGTCCTATGTATTATAATATATAGCCTAGCCTATAGTCCTATGTATTATAATATATAGTCTAGTCTATAGTCCTATGTATTCTAATATATAGTCTAGTCTATAGTCCTATGTATTATAATATATAGTCTAGCCTATAGTCCTATGTATTATAATATATAGTCTAGCCTATAGTCCTATGTATTATAATATATAGTCTAGTCTATAGTCCTATGTATTCTAATATATAGTCTAGTCTATAGTCCTATGTATTATAATATATAGTGCCTATAGTCCTATGTATTATAAAATATAGTCTAGGTCCTATGTATTATAATATATAGTCTATAGTCCTATGTATTATAATATATAGCCTATAGTCCTATGTATTATAATATATAGTCTAGTCTATAGTCCTATGTATTATAATAAATAGTCTAGCCTATAGTCCTATGTATTATAATATATAGTCTAGCCTATAGTCCTATGTATTATAATATATAGTCTATAGTCCTATGTATTATAATATATAGCCTATAGTCCTATGTATTATAATATATAGTCTAGTCTATAGTCCTATGTATTATAATAAATAGTCTAGCCTATAGTCCTATGTATTATATATATAGTCTAGCCTATAGTCCTATGTATTATAATATATAGTCTATAGGCCTATATATGTATTATAATATATATAGCCTATAGTCCTATGTATTATAATATATATAGTCTATAGTCCTATGTATTATAATATATAGTCTAGTCTATAGTCCTATGTATTATAATATATAGTCTAGTCTATAGTCCTATGTATTATAATAAATAGTCTAGCCTATAGTCCTATGTATTATAATATATAGCCTATAGTCCTATGTATTATAATATATACCTAGCCTGTAGTCCTATGTATTATAATATATAGTCAAGCCAATAGTCCTATCTATTATAATATATAGTCTAGCCTATAGTCCTATAATAAACTTGGATATGAATTGTGAAGTTCAAGGTCAGTCGGCCAAAATGCAACATTCTCATCACTGATGATTCTTCTCTCATACCTGAGACATTCACTAAGTACTAAAGTTGATCAGCCCAATCCACTGCTCATATCTAATATATCAACATGGTACTATGTGCCTCGGCATCTGGTCAAAAGTAGTGCACTTTCAAGGGAACAGGGTGGCATTTGGAGAGAAATGATCCAGTACCTTTATAGAAATAGACTGAAGGTAAAAAATGAGAAATAGAATAGAAAACAATACTCAACTTCTGACTACTTTAATACACATAAGAGACTTTATCACAATACTGTTGGTCCCCTAAAATGTGGGGCTCTGTACAAAACGTACTGTAATTTATAACCAGTTCACCAGATATGGATGAAAATACCCTCAAATTAAAGCTGATCGTCTGACCTTTAACCTCATAGTCATCGTATCATTTAAAGCTGATATTCTGACCTTTAACCTCATAGTCATTGGCTCATTTGAAGCTGATAGTCTGACCTTTAACCTCATAGTCATTGGCTCATTTGAAGCTGATAGTCTGAACTTTAACCTCATGGTCATTGGGTCATTTAAAGCTGATAGTCTGACCTTTAACCTCATAGTCATTGGGTCATTTCAAGCTGATAGCCTGACATTTAACCTCATAGTCATTGGATCATTTAAAGCTGATAGTCTGACCTTTAACCTTATAGTCATTGGGTCATTTAAAGCTGATAGTCTGACCTTTAACCTCATAGTCATTGTATTATTTCAAATACAAAGTTCTGGAGTACAGATACAAAACAACAACAAAATGTGTCACTGTTGCAATACTTTTGTCGCTCACTTTATATGAAGAACATCTGAATGTGTAACAGGGTTGGTTATGTTTCCACTTGCCTCTAAAGAAATGTGTAGTTAATGTTCAAGCATTCTTATTGGTTAGTTCAACTCTGATGACAATAAGGTGTGTTGTGATTGGCCCCGCTTGCAGATAGGGGGAGATCGCGAACGTCAGGTCTCCCCAGTATGAAAATGTGATGCAAGGGGTAGGTCAAGTTCTGAATACTGTTTTATATTTTATATTTTACAATGTGTACAAGTTTGCTGTACGTTACTGATTCATACATGTGTGGGTATATGGTACCTATTAGGGATTGAGGGGCTTTCTGGGATGTGCTTTGGCATATGATTGCTGTAAATAAGTATGTTAGCTAGCATACACCGATGTAATGGTCACATAAGCCACTGCTAACACAGTTGTCTTCATGCTACAGATGTTGCCATCGACAGCCATCAATACCTTTAAGCCCTGCACAACTAACGTGCTGTTTCCCATTTAACAACAGCAGAAATAAATTATGCTCAACTGGGACCACTGGCCGATGTGATTTATTTTGAGAAAACACAACGCATGGAGAGCACATATACATCTGTTACAAATGCATATTCTCATGAACCTGATTGAGATCAAATGGTTGGCATGGTGACGCTCCATGAATGTTTCAGTGGTAAATCAGGGTGAATTTGACCAACCATTTATGATTGACAGGGATACATGTGAAGGGAGAGGACATTAGTGAATAAAGTAGGTTAAACTGGAGAAACACGGTCCTCGGCCTTGATCCAGTCATCGTCCCATTTCTTGCCACTGTAAGACAAGAAAGAAAACATAAGAAATGTCATGTTTTTAAGCAGAAATAGAAAATAAATCATTCAATATGTAATCGTGAGAAAGGGTTGCACCTATTCCTTTCAGAGGGTTTTATGATTTTTGGTTAAACCTAATCTCACGTTGGTCAAGCACCTTCTTCTCCTCTCAAATATAATATTTCAACTACATAAAGTACCTTGCAAAAGTATTCATACCCCTTGGATTTAGCCACATTTTATTGTGTTACAAAGTTGGATTGAAATTGATTTAATTTATATTTTTCTGTCAACAAGCAACTCAAAATGGTGTACTCTAATGTCAAAGTGGAAGTAAATGTACATTTTTTATAAAGGCATGTCTAAATTAGTTCACAAGTAAAATGTGGCTTAACAAATCACATAATATGTTATATGACTCAATAGGGGTTAACATTATTGTTGAATAACTACCCATACCTCTGTAGGCTATACGTAGAACATCTGGAAGGTCCCTCAGTCAGGTATTGAATTTCAAGCTTCAAAGACCAGGGAGCTTTTGGAAAGCCTCATAAAGAAGGGCAGTGATTGGTAGATGGGTCACAATAACCAATCAGACATTGAAGGGCAGTGATTGGTAGATGGGTCACAATAACCAATCAGACATTGAAGGGCAGTGATTGGTAGATGGGTCACAATAACCAATCAGACATTGCATATCTCTTTTAGCATCATTGTCAAGTTAATAATCATGGTGTGGAATATGTATTAAACCACCCAGACACATCAAAGACAGTCGTCCTTCTGAACTGCAGGACATGAATGCAACTGCTCAGGGGTGTTACCATGAGGCCATTGGTGATTTTACAGTTACAGGCTGTCATGGTAGAAACACTGAGGATGGATCAACATAATCTGATCATGATCATAATCTGACACTTATAGCCAGAAAGCAGTCTAAGAGCAGGTTTAACCTCTCTACTGTTAGAAAGCCGGATCAACTCAGAATCCCTAAGAGTGAATTAAACTATTTTGAAAAAGCAATTAAGGGAATAAACTGGAATGATCTCTTGTCCTATACAGATGTGGAAGCTGATAGTCAGGTTTTTCTATCCACAATCCAGACTACAATAAATGGCTTCCTAAAGAAAATCAAATCAAACCTGGCCAAAAGAGCACTCTTCCTTGGCTAAATGGAGAAATCTGAAAATTGATGAAAGAACGAGATTATGCTCTAAAAATAGCCCTAAAATCTAAATTAGAGCATGACAGACGTAGGTTTACCATGTTGAGAAATAAGGTGATGAAAGAAATCAGACAGGCCAAGGCAAACTTTTTATTAACATAATTGGTGAAGCAAAGGGAAATTCTAAATTGATATGGGAGAATCTAAAAACGTTAACAGGGAAAGACCATAGTAACACTGCAAAAGACTAGAAATCATGGTGAATAACAATCTAACACAGGATGCAGTCGAAATAGCAATAGACTTCAATTCCTACTTTATTGACTCTGTCAGGGTACTGACACAGAACCCCTCCACCGGTTTCTTGGGCTCAGTGCTAGTGAATGACACTCAACCTGTCTTCATCATAAGGGAGGTTTCTGAGTCAAAGGTGAACAAGGTGATTAGCTCACTAAAGAACTCTAAAGCCAAAGATGTGTTTGGGATGGACTCTACCTTTCTTAAAAACTACAAAGAGTCACTCATTGGCCCCATTACTAAGGTCACCAACACATCTATTGGTCTCGGTGTGTTTCCAAGGGTATGGAAGTCGGCCATAATAACGGCCATCTTTAAATCAGGCGACCCTGCTGACGTGAGTAACTACAGGGCCATTAGTATACTACCTGTGGTGTCAAAGGTTGTTGAAAAGTGTGTAGCAGAACAACTGATTGCCCACCTCAACAACAGCCCCTTCACATTACACTCCATGCAGTTTGGCTTCAGAGCGAAACACTCCACAGAAACGGCCAACTGCTTTCTTCTGGAAAATGTGAAGTCCAAGATGGACAAAGGGGGTGCTGTTGGGGCTGTGTTTCTGGACCTAAGGAAGGCTTTTGATACTGTTAACCATGAGATTCTCATCACAAAATTGTCCAAGTTCAACTTTTCCCCTGATGCCTTGAGATGGATGAAATCATACCTTGAAGGCAGAACTCAGTGTGTCAGAGTGAGCAATGAGCTGTCGCCCACTCGTAGCTATGATGTGGGCGTGCCCCAAGGGTCAATACTGGGGCCCCTCCTGTTCAGCCTGTACATTAATGATCTGCCTTCTGTCTGTACTGGGTCTGAAGTTCAAATGTATGCAGATGATACAGTGATGTATGTGCATGCAAAGAGCAAACAACAAGCTGCACAAGAACTCACTACTGTAATGGTCCAGGTTACAAAGTGGCTCAGTGACTCGTGTTTGCATCTCAATGTGAAAAAACTGTTTGCATGTTCTTCACAAAGAGGGCAACAGATGCTACTGAGCCAGATGTCTATGTGTCAGGGGAGTAGCTCCAGGTGGTATCCGATTTTAAGTACCTTGGCATCATACTTGATTCCAACCTCTCTTTTAAAAAGCATGTGAAAAAGGTAATTCAAATAACTAAATTCAACCTAGCTCATTTCCGATTTATACGAAATTGTTTGACTACAGAGGTAGCAAAACTGTACTTCAACTCTATGATACTCCCCCCACTTAACATACTGCTTGACTAGTTGGGCCCAAGCTTGCTGTACAACATTAAAACCTATTCAGTCTGTCTACAAACAGGCTCTCAAAGTGCTTGATAGGAAGCCCAATAGCCATCATCATTGTCACATCCTTAGAAAGCATGAGCTCTTGAGTTGGGAAAATCTTGTGCAATACACCGACGCATGTCTTGTATTCAAGATCCTTAATGGCCTGGCTCCCCCTCCACTCAATATTTTTGTTAAACAGAAAACCCAGACATATGGCAGCAGATCCACAAGGTCTGCCATGAGAGGTGACTGTATAGTTCCCCTAAGGAAAAGCACCTTTAGTAAATCTGCATTCTCTGTGAGAGCTTCCCATGTCTGGAATACACTGCCATCAGACACACATAACTGCACCACATATCACACTTTCACAAAATGCTTGAAGACATGGCTAAAGGTCAATCAGATTTGTGAACATGGTCCCTAGCTGTGTGTTGCCGCTTTGTGTTGCCGCCATGTTGTCTGTTGTCTGTAGCTTGTGAGGTGCGGAAACACTTTGTTGCTTTTATGAATTTTGTATTGTCGCTTTTATGAATTTTGTCTTGCTGCTTTTTGTTCTATGTTGCTCTGTCTGTATACTATGTCTTGCTTGTCCTATGTTGCTATGTCTTGCTTGTTCTATGTTGCTATTGTCTATATTGTAATTGTTTTTAATAACCTGCCCAGGGACTGCGGTTGAAAATTAGCCGGCTGGCTAAAACCGGCACTTTTACTGCAACGTTGATTAATGTGCACTGTCCCTGTAAAAATAAAAATAAACTCAAACTCAAACATCATTGTAGTAACGCCACAATAATGACTGAAACTACAGTGAAAAGAAGAATAGAAATATACAGAAGAGAAACCATCGTGCATCTTGAATGCAACAAGGCACTGGAGTTAGTACTGAAAACACTGCAAAGGAAAATACTTTCTGGCCTAAATGCAAAGCCTGTTTCCCACCAGACACTGGGAGAGGAATCCTCCTTTCAGCAGGACAACAACCTACAACACAATGACACGTCTACACTGGAGCTGCTCACCAAGAAGACCGTGGATGTTCCTGAGTTGACAAGTTCAAGGACTTACATCTGATTGGAAATCTATTGCAAGACTTTTAAATTGTTGTCTAGACATGATCCCCAACATATTGACAGAGCTTGAAGAATTATATAAAGAATAATGGGCTAATTTTCACAATCCTGATGTTAAGCTCTAAAAGACTCACAGCTGTAATGACTCTAAAAGACTCACAGCTGTAATGACTCTAAAAGACTCACAGCTGTAATGACTCTAAAAGACTCACAGCTGTAATGATAAAAGACTTACCCAAGAAGACTCACAGCTGTAATGATGACTACCCAAGAAGACTCACAAATGACTTACCCAAGAAGACTCACAGCTGTAATGACTCTAAAAGACTTACCAAGAAGACTCACAGCTGTAATGACTCACAGCTTACTCAAAATGACTCACAGCTGTAATGACTTACCCAAGAAGACTCACAGCTGTAATGACTCTAAAAGACTCACCCAAGAAGACTCACAGCTGTAATGACTCTAAAAGACTTACCCAAGAAGACTCACAGCTGTAATGACTCTAAAAGACTCACCCAAGAAGACTCACAGCTGTAATGACTCTAAAAGACTTACCCAAGAAGACTCACAGCTGTAATGACTCTAAAAGACTCACCCAAGAAGACTCACAGCTGTAATGACTCTAAAAGACTCACCCAAGAAGACTCACAGCTGTAATGACTCTAAAAGACTCACCCAAGAAGACTCACAGCTGTAATGACTCTAAAGACTTCACCCAAGAAGACTCACAGCTGTAATGACTCTAAAAGACTCACCCAAGAAGACTCACAGCTGTAATGACTCTAAAAGACTCACCCAAGAAGACTCACAGCTGTTATCACTGTCAAAGGCGTTTCAAAGGGTCTGACTACTTTTGCAAGGCACTGTAACGACCAATACCAAGGTACAGCCAAAACCACATGTATTTGGAGAGGGAAGCTAAAATGTGAAATTTTTATCTATATAATTTATAATTATAATATATTATAATATAATTTATAATTTAGTATTTAAATAAAAGGTTTCATTTACTATAACTTTAATACACTTTAAGTGAATTTGTCCAAATCATTATGGCTTCTTCAAATTGGGGAGACTATATATATAAAGTGATTTCCTTTCTAAATTGTGGAAAGGTGACCTGTACTATCGCCTCATATGAAACATTTGATCCCAAATCCCAAATTCTAGTTTAGAGTCAAATTGTACATTTTAGCATCACTGTCCAAATACATATGGTGTTGAGTGTTCAGTATATCCTCAATACATATGGTGTTGAGTGTTCAGTATATCCTCAATACATAAGGTGTTGAGTGTTCAGTATATCCTCAATACATATGGTGTTGAGTGTTCAGTATATCCTCAATACATATGGTGTTGAGTGTTCAGTATATCCTCAATACATATGGTGTTGAGTGTTCAGTATATCTCAATACATATGGTGTTGAGTGTTCAGTATATCCTCAATACATATGGTGTTCAGTATGTCAGTATATGGGTAGAACCACCTTCTTGTTATGTCTAGTTTACATTACCCGTGGGTAGAACCACCTTGTTACATCTAGTTTACATTACCCATGGGTAGAACCACCTTGTTACATCTAGTTTACATTACCCGTGGGTAGAACCACCTTGTTACATCTAGTTTACATTACCCGTGGGTAGAACCACCACCTTGTTAGGTCTAGTTTACATTACCCGTGGGTAGAACCACCTTCTTGTTACGTCTAGTTTACATTACCCGTGGGTAGAACCTCCTTCTTGTTACGTCTAGTTTACATTACCCGTGGGTAGAACCACCTTGTTAGGTCTAGTTTACATTACCCGTGGGTAGAACCACCTTCTTGTTATGTCTAGTTTACATTACCCGTGGGTAGAACCACCTTCTTGTTACGTCTCCATTGCACCAAGGCTATGTCTTGACTCAAGAATAAAAAATGTGAACACCTTTATTTAACCAGGTAGGCTTGTTGAGAACACCTTTATTTAACCAGGTAGGCCAGTTGAGAACACCTTTATTTAACCAGGTAGGCCAGTTGAGAACACCTTTATTTAACCAGGTAGGCCAGTTGAGAACAAGATCTCATTTACAACTGAGACCTGGCCAAGACAAAGCAAATCAGTGTGACACAAACAACCACACAGAGTTACACATGGAATAAACAAACATATAGTCAATAACACAATAGAAGATCTGTATACAGTGTGTGCAAATGAAGTAAGGAGGTAAGGCAATAAATAGGCCATAGTGGTGAAGTAATTACAATTGAGCAATTAACACTAGAGTGATAGATGAGGATGTGCAAGTAGAAATACAAAAATAAATATTTACATGGGACAAAAACGTGCCAAAAACAACCACGTCTTGCTGCTGCGCCATCTTGGATTGAAATAAAGAAATGAGGCCCTAATCTATGGATTTCACAGGATTGGGAATACAGATATGCATCTGTTGGTCACAGACACCTTTAAAAAGGTAGTGGATCAGAAAACCAGTCAGTATCTGGTGTGTCAGAAAACCAGTCAGTATCTGGTGTGACCATTTGCCTCATGCAGCGTGACACATCTCCTTCACATAGAGTTGATCAGGCTGTTGATTGTGGCCTGTGGAATGTTGTCCCAGTCCTCTTCAAGGGCTGTGGGAAGTTGGCAGGAACTGGAACACGCTGTCGTACACGTCGATCCAGAGCATCCCCCAAAAGGGCTCATGTTTGGTGATTATGCAAGACATTTTTAGACAGGCAGCGTCATAGACCGCCACTTGGGAGGCCCCATCCACAAAGTTTTTTAAATTTCAAAATACAAAAATACTACTTAAACAGGGAAGACTCTTAAATAATTTAATTTCAATGTTAAATTTATTTTTTGATCCCAGAAACAATGATAAAATATGTCAAAATAAATAGCCACATTTGGCCCGAGCCCCAAGTAATACATTTGGCCCGGTAACTCACACCGGAATCGGCCCGAGCCCCAAGTAATACATTTGGGCCAGATAACTCACACCGGAATCAGCCCGAGCCCCAAGTAATACATTTGGGCCAGATAACACACACCGGAATCAGCCCGAGCCCCTAGTAATACATTTGGCCAGATAACTCACACCGGAATCGGCCCGAGCCCCAAGTAATACATTTGGGCCAGATAACTCACACCGGAATCAGCCCGAGCCCCTAGCAATACATTTGGGCCAGATAACTCACACCGGAATCGGCCCGAGCCCCTAGCAATACATTTGGGCCAGAGAACTCACACCGGAATCGGCCCGAGCCCCTAGCAATATATTTAGGCCAGATAACTCACACCGCCAGATAACTCACACCGGAATCAGCCCGAGCCCCTAGCAATACATTTGGGCCAGATAACTCACACGGAATCAGCCCGAGCCCCTAGCAATACATTTGGGCCAGAGAACTCACACCGGAATCGGCCCGAGCCCCAAGTAATACATTTGGGCCAGATAACTCACACCGGAATCGGCCCGAGCCCCTAGCAATATATTTAGGCCAGATAACTCACACCAGAATCGGCCGAGCCCCAAGCAATACATTTGGGCCAGATAACTCCAGATAACTAGCAATACATTTGGCCAGATAACTCACACCGGCCCGAGCCCCAAGTAATACATTTGGGCCAGATAACTCACACCGGAATCGGCCCGAGCCCCAAGTAATACATTTGGGCCAGATAACTCACACCGGAATCGGCCCGAGCCCCAAGTAATACATTTGGGCCAGATAACTCACACCGGAATCGGCCCGAGCCCCAAGTAATACATTTGGGCCAGATAACTCACACCGGAATCGGCCCGAGCCCCAAGTAATACATTTGGGACAGATAACTCACACCGGAATCGGCCCGAGCCCAAAGTAATACATTTGGCCAGATAACTCACACCGGAATCGGCCCGAGCCCCAAGTAATACATTTGGGCCAGATAACTCACACCGGAATCGGCCCGAGCCCCAAGTAATACATTTGGGCCAGATAACTCACACCGGAATCGGCCCGAGCCCCAAGTAATACATTTGGGCCAGATAACTCACACCGGAATCGGCCCGAGCCCCAAGGAATACATTTGGCCAGATAACTCACACCGGAATCGGCCCGAGCCCCTAGCAATATATTTGGGCCAGATAACTCACACCGGAATCGGCCTGAGCCCCTAGCAATATATTTGGGCCAGATAACTCACACCGGAATCGGCCCGGGCCCCTGGCAATACATTCGAATCATCACGTCGGTCGAGTCTGACTCTCATCTGGAATCAGCCCAGATCCATTAGCTGGGTTCTGCATGTGCCTCTACAATACTGCTCTATGCCACTACGCAAATGCTATGATATGCATCCAATGCTTTACTATAAAGTTAGTTTTTTCAAGCTTCAGAGCCCCCCAGGTCACCCCCCCCCCCCCCCCACGCTCACTTTTTCTTCCGGCACCTCCCGATTTACAAATGAAGCACTTCCTAACATCTATTCTTTGTGAAACACTCCTCTCTTGCTGTAGACTGGAACCTGTTGGTGTTGCAGTTCTCCGTAGCTGCCACCAGGGGTCAGCATGGCACTGTGTCTTCAGCCTGGCTACAGTCATACAGCATCACAAAGACAGGTCTTCTATCCCTCTCTGTTGTCTCTCTACTTGGTATTCCGGGCAGAACCTGGCTTATGTAGTGGGGTGTGTGTGTGTGTGTGTGTGTGTGTGTGTGTGTGTGTGTGTGTGTGTGTGTGTGTGTGTGTGTGTGTGTGTGTGTGTGTGTGTGTGTGTGTGTGTGTGTGAGAGAGAGAGGGATACTGAGGCATGGTTCAGGGATGAACTACCAGGGGTATGATAATAGACTGAAGTAATGGGGAGGGATCAGAGAATGTGTGTGTTGGTAGGAGGTGGGTGCATTGGGTGTGTCCCACATGAACAAAAACTATAGTATACTTAACCAATAAGGCACATGTGGGTGTGGTATATGGCCAATATACCACGGTTAAGGGCTGTTCTTAGGTACGACGCAGCGCAGAGTGCCTGGACACAGTCCGTAGCCGTGGCATATTAACCATATACCACAACCCCCCGAGGTGCCTCATTGTTGCTATTATGAACTGGTTACCAACGTAGTTAGAGCTGTAAAAAGACATGTTTTGTCATACGGTCTGATATACCACGGCTGTCAGCCAATCAGCATTCAGGGCTCGAACCACAGAGTTTATAATATGGTATAAATATTATAGTATTCCTTGCAGACTTTACTGTAGTTTTCACTGTACTGTTTTTGCCGACATGACTGTAGTATACTGTAGCATTTACAGTTAAATACTGTAGGAAAAACACTGTAGTATGTACTATAGTAATTACTGTAGTGAATTAGCTGATTGTAGTATGTACTATAGTAATTACTGTAGTGATTTAGCTGGTTGTAGTATGTACTATAGTAATTACTGTAGTGATTTAGCTGGTTGTAGTATGTACTATAGTAATTACTGTAGTGATTTAGCTGATTGTAGTATGTACTATAGTAATTACTGTAGTGATTTAGCTGATTGTAGTATGTACTATAGTAATTACTGTAGTGATTTAGCTGATTGTAGTATGTACTGATTTAGTAATTAGTAATGATTTAGCTGATTGTAGTATGTACTATAGTAGTGATTTTGCTGATTGTAGTATGTACTATAGTAATTACTGTAGTGATTTAGCTGATTGTAGTATGTACTATAGTAATTACTGTAGTGATTTTGCTGATTGTGGTATGTACTATAGTAATTACTGTACAGTAGGTACAGTAGGTAAGCAGGTAGGTAGGTAGGTAGGTAGGTCAGGTAGGTAGGTAGGTACAGTAGGTAAGCAGGTAGGTAGGTACAGTAGGTACAGTAGGTAAGTAGGTAGGTAAGTAGGCAGGGTAGGTAAGTAGGTAGGTACAGTAGGTAAGTAGGTAGGTAAGCAGGTGAATAGGTAGCTAGGTAGGTAGGAACAGTAGGTAGGTAGGAATAGTAGGTAAGTAGGCAGGTAGGTAGGAACAGTAGGTAGGTAAGTAGGTAGGTAGGTAGGTAGGTAGGCAGGTAAGTAGGTAGGTAAGTAGATAGGCAGGTACAGTAGGTAAGTAGGTAGGTACAGTAGGTAAGTAGGTAGGTAGGCAGGTACAGTATGTAAGTAGGTAGGTACAGTAGGTAAGTAGGTAGGTAGGTTGGTACAGTATATGGGTAGGTAGGTAGGTACAGTAGGCAGGCAGGTATGTAGGTACAGTAGGTAGGTAGGTATGTAAGTAGTTAGGTAGGTAGGTAGGTAGGTAGGTAGGTAGGTAGGTACAGTAGGTAGGTAGGTACAGTAGATAGGTAGGTACATTAGGTAGGCAGGTGGGTAGGTACAGTAGGTAGGTAGGTAGGTAGGTAGGTAGGTAGGTAGATACTGTAGGTAGGTAGGTAGGTACAGTAGGAAAGTAAGTAGGTAGGTAGGAAGGTAGGTAGGTAGGTAGGTCGTTAGGTAGGTACAGTAGGTAAGTAGGTAGGTTGGTAGGTACAGTAGGTTAGTAGGTAGGTAGGTAGGTAGGTAGGTACAGTAGGTTAGTAGGTAGGTAGGTACAGTAGGTAAGTAGATAGGTAGGTAGAGAAGGTATGTAGCTAGGTACAGTAGGTGGGTAGGTAGGTACAGTAGGTTAGTAGGTAGGTAGGTGTGTAGGTACAGTAGGTAAGTAGATAGGTAGGAAGGTAGGTAGGTATAGTAGGTAAGTAGGTAGGTAAGTATAAGGTAGGTAGGTACAGTAGGTAAATAGGTAGGTAGGGACAGTAGGTAGGTATGTAGTTACAGTAGGTAGCTAGGTAGGTAGAGTAGGTAAGTAGGTATGTAGGTAGGTATATTAGGTAGGTAGGTACAGTAGGTAGGTAGGTAGGTAGGTAGGTAGGTAGGTAGGTAGGTATAGTAGGTAGGTAAGTATAAGGTAGGTAGGTACAGTAGTTAAATAGGTAGGTAGGGACAGTAGGTAGGTATGTAGTTACAGTAGGTAGCTAGGTAGGTAGAGTAGGTAAGTAGGTATGTAGGAAGGTATATTAGGTAGGTAGGTACAGTAGGTAGGTAGGTACAGCAGGTAAGTAGGTAGGTAGGTAGGTAGGTAGGTAGGTAGGTACAGTAAGTAGGTAAGTAGGTTGGTAGGTAGGAAGGTACAGTAGGTAGGTAAGTAGGTAGGTGGGTAGGTAAGTAGGTAGGAAGGTAGGTATGTAAGTAGGTAGGTAGGTAGTTACATTAGGTTACATTAGTACAGGCAGGTACAGTAAGTAGGTACAGTAGGTAGGTCGTTACATTAGGTAGGTAGGTTGGTACAGTAGGTAAGTAGGTAGGTAGGTAGGTAGGTAGGTTAGGCACAGTAGGTAGGTCGGTAGGTACAGTAGGTAAGTAGAGGTAGGTACAGTCGGTACAGTAGGTAGGTAGAAGGTAGGGAGGTAGGTACAGGTAGGTAGGCACAGTAGGCAGGTAGACAGGTAGGCACAGGTAGGTAGGCAGGGAGGTAGGCAGGTAGGTAGGTAGGTAGATACAGGTAGGTAGGTAGGCAGGTAGGTAGGTTGTTAGGTAGGTAAGTAGGTAAGGAAGGTAGGTAGGTATAGTAGGTAGGTAAGTATAAGGTAGGTAGGTATGTAGTTACAGTAGGTAGCTAGGTAGGTAGAGTAGGTAAGTAGGTATGTAGGAAGGTATATTAGGTAGGTAGGTACAGTAGGTAGGTAGGTACAGCAGGTAAGTATAGGTAGGTAGGTAGGTAGGTACAGTAGGTAAATAGGTTGGTAGGTAGGACAGGTAGGTAGGTATAGGTAGGTTACAGGTAGGTAGGTAGGTAGGTAGGTAGGTAGGTAGGTACAGTAGGTAGGTAAGTAGGTTGGTAGGTAGGAAGGTATATTAGGTAGGTAGGTAGGTAGGTAGGTAAGTAGGTAGGAAGGTAGGTATGTAAGTAGGTAGGTAGGTAGTTACATTAGGTTACATTAGTAGATAGGTAGGTACAGTAAGTAGGTACAGTAGGTAGGTCGTTACATTAGGTAGGTAGGTTGGTACAGTAGGTAAATAGGTAGGTAGGTAGGTAGGTAGGTAGGCACAGTAGGTTGGTAGGTCGGTAGGTACAGTAGGTAAGTAGGGAGGTAGGTACAGTCGGTACAGTAGGTAGGTAGATAGGTAGGTAGGTAGGTAGGTAGGTTGTTAGGTAGAAGGGTACGTAGGTAGGTAGGTACAGTAGATAGGTAGGCACAGTAGGTAAGTAGGTAGGTAGATGCAGTAGGTAAGTAGGCAAGTAGGTAGGCAGGTACAGTGGGAAAGTAGCTAGGCAGGTACAGTAGGGAAGTAGGTAGGTAGGAAGTAGGTAGGTAGGTACAGTAGGTAGGTAGGCACAGTACGTAAGTAGGTAAGTAGGTAGGTAGGCACAGAA
The DNA here is from genome assembly GCF_036934945.1 of Oncorhynchus masou masou. NCBI lineage: Eukaryota > Metazoa > Chordata > Actinopteri > Salmoniformes > Salmonidae > Oncorhynchus > Oncorhynchus masou. Next base: position 3,328,719 of record NC_088234.1, on the reverse strand, counting down.
CGTAAGTAGGTAAGTAGGTAGGTAGGCACAGAACGTAAGTAGGTAAGTAGGTAGGTAGGCACAGAACGTAAGTAGGTAAGTAGGTAGGTAGTTAGATAGGTAGAACTGCAGTCTGAACAGATAGTAGTAACCTGTAGGGAACACAATATATCGTCTACACTTGGCATGTAGGTTCCTCACTTAGGGGTGGCACAAATTTGGATATGGGGGAGGGGAATGGGCAGGGTATATGCACATTAAATACTGTAGTATATACTATAGTAATTACTCTGGTGTTTTTGCAGATGTTACTGTAGTATTCTACAGTATACTACACATTTCTATGATAATACTACACATGATTGAGGGATACTTCAATGTGTAGTATAGTATTCTACAGTATACTACAGTTTACTACATCATTCTATAGTCAGTAGTGTAGTGTTCTAAACAGTAGTATTTTCTCATGTGGGGTTTGTGTGTGTGTACATGTTGCCATTCAGTGGGCTCTCACTCCACTCAGTGGGCTCTCACTCCACTCAGTGGGCTCTCACTCCATTCAGTGGGCTCTCACTCCATTCAGTGGGCTCTCACTCCATTCAGTGGGCTCTCACTCCACTCAGTGGGCTCTCACTCCACTCAGTGGGCTCTCACTCCACTCAGTGGGCTCTCACTCCACTCAGTGGGCTCTCACTCCACTCCGTGGGCTCTCACTCCACTCAGTGGGCTCTCACTCCATTCAGTGGGCTCTCACTCCACTCAGTGGGCTCTCTCTCCACTCAGTGGGCTCTCACTCCACTCAGTGGGCTCTCACTCCACTCAGTGGGCTCTCACTCCACTCAGTGGGCTCTCACTCCACTCAGTGGGCTCTCACTCCACTCAGTGGGCTCTCACTCCACTCAGTGGGCTCTCACTCCACTCAGTGGGCTCTCACTCCATTCAGTGGGCTCTCACTCCACTCAGTGGGCTCTCACTCCATTCAGTGGGCTCTCACTCCATTCAGTGGGCTCTCACTCCACTCAGTGGGCTCTCACTCCACTCAGTGGGCTCTCACTCCACTCAGTGGGCTCTCACTCCACTCAGTGGGCTCTCTCTCCATTCAGTGGGCTCTCACTCCACTCAGTGGGCTCTCACTCCACTCAGTGGGCTCTCACTCCATTCAGTGGGCTCTCACTCCATTCAGTGGGCTCTCACTCCATTCAGTGGGCTCTCACTCCATGCAGTGGGCTCTCACTCCACTCAGTGGGCTCTCACTCCATTCAGTGGGCTCTCACTCCATTCAGTGGGCTCTCACTCCACTCAGTGGGCTCTCACTCCATTCAGTGGGCTCTCACTCCATTCAGTGGGCTCTCACTCCATTCAGTGGGCTCTCACTCCACTCAGTGGGCTCTCACTCCACTCAGTGGGCTCTCACTCCATTCAGTGGGCTCTCACTCCACTCAGTGGGCTCTCACTCCACTCAGTGGGCTCTCACTCCACTCAGTGGGCTCTCTCTCCACTCAGTGGGCTCTCACTCCACTCAGTGGGCTCTCACTCCATTCAGTGGGCTCTCACTCCACTCAGTGGGCTCTCACTCCATTCAGTGGGCTCTCTCTCCATTCAGTGGGCTCTCACTCCATTCAGTGGGCTCTCTCTCCATTCAGTGGGCTCTCACTCCACTCAGTGGGCTCTCACTCCACTCAGTGGGCTCTCTCTCCATTCAGTGGGCTCTCACTCCACTCAGTGGGCTCTCACTCCACTCAGTGGGCTCTCACTCCACTCAGTGGGCTCTCACTCCACTCAGTGGGCTCTCACTCCACTCAGTGGGCTCTCACTCCACTCAGTGGGCTCTCACTCCACTCAGTGGGCTCTCACTCCACTCAGTGGGCTCTCACTCCATTCAGTGGGCTCTCACTCCACTCAGTGGGCTCTCACTCCACTCAGTGGGCTCTCACTCCACTCAGTGGGCTCTCACTCCATTCAGTGGGCTCTCACTCCACTCAGTGGGCTCTCACTCCATTCAGTGGGCTCTCTCTCCATTCAGTGGGCTCTCACTCCATTCAGTGGGCTCTCACTCCATTCAGTGGGCTCTCACTCCACTCAGTGGGCTCTCACTCCACTCAGTGGGCTCTCACTCCATTCAGTGGGCTCTCACTCCACTCAGTGGGCTCTCACTCCACTCAGTGGGCTCTCACTCCACTCAGTGGGCTCTCACTCCATTCAGTGGGCTCTCACTCCACTCAGTGGGCTCTCACTCCACTCAGTGGGCTCTCACTCCACTCAGTGGGCTCTCACTCCATTCAGTGGGCTCTCACTCCACTCAGTGGGCTCTCACTCCACTCAGTGGGCTCTCACTCCATTCAGTGGGCTCTCACTCCATTCAGTGGGCTCTCACTCCATTCAGTGGGCTCTCACTCCATTCAGTGGGCTCTCACTCCATTCAGTGGGCTCTCTCTCCACTCAGTGGGCTCTCACTCCACTCAGTGGGCTCTCACTCCATTCAGTGGGCTCACTCCATTCAGTGGGCTCTCACTCCACTCAGTGGGCTCTCACTCCATTCAGTGGGCTCTCACTCCACTCAGTGGGCTCTCACTCCATTCAGTGGGCTCTCACTCCACTCAGTGGGCTCTCACTCCACTCAGTGGGCTCTCACTCCATTCAGTGGGCTCTCACTCCATTCAGTGGGCTCTCACTCCATTCAGTGGGCTCTCACTCCACTCAGTGGGCTCTCACTCCATTCAGTGGGCTCTCACTCCACTCAGTGGGCTCTCACTCCACTCAGTGGGCTCTCACTCCACTCAGTGGGCTCTCACTCCACTCAGTGGGCTCTCACTCCACTCAGTGGGCTCTCACTCCACTCAGTGGGCTCTCACTCCACTCAGTGGGCTCTCACTCCACTCAGTGGGCTCTCACTCCATTCAGTGGGCTCTCACTCCATTCAGTGGGCTCACTCCATTCAGTGGGCTCTCTCTCCATTCAGTGGGCTCTCACTCCACTCAGTGGGCTCTCACTCCACTCAGTGGGCTCTCACTCCATTCAGTGGGCTCTCACTCCACTCAGTGGGCTCTCACTCCATTCAGTGGGCTCTCACTCCACTCAGTGGGCTCTCACTCCATTCAGTGGGCTCTCACTCCACTCAGTGGGCTCTCACTCCACTCAGTGGGCTCTCACTCCACTCAGTGGGCTCTCACTCCACTCAGTGGGCTCTCACTCCATTCAGTGGGCTCTCACTCCACTCAGTGGGCTCTCACTCCACTCAGTGGGCTCTCACTCCATTCAGTGGGCTCTCACTCCATTCAGTGGGCTCTCACTCCACTCAGTGGGCTCTCACTCCACTCAGTGGGCTCTCACTCCATTCAGTGGGCTCTCACTCCATTCAGTGGGCTCTCACTCCACTCAGTGGGCTCTCACTCCACTCAGTGGGCTCTCACTCCACTCAGTGGGCTCTCACTCCATTCAGTGGGCTCTCACTCCACTCAGTGGGCTCTCACTCTCAGTGGGCTCTCACTCCACTCAGTGGGCTCTCACTCCACTCAGTGGGCTCTCACTCCACTCAGTGGGCTCTCACTCCACTCAGTGGGCTCTCACTCCACTCAGTGGGCTCTCACTCCATTCAGTGGGCTCTCACTCCATTCAGTGGGCTCTCACTCCACTCAGTGGGCTCTCACTCCACTCAGTGGGCTCTCACTCCACTCAGTGGGCTCTCACTCCACTCAGTGGGCTCTCACTCCATTCAGTGGGCTCTCACTCCACTCAGTGGGCTCTCACTCCATTCAGTGGGCTCTCACTCCACTCAGTGGGCTCTCACTCCATTCAGTGGGCTCTCACTCCACTCAGTGGGCTCTCACTCCACTCAGTGGGCTCTCACTCCACTCAGTGGGCTCTCACTCCATTCAGTGGGCTCTCACTCCATTCAGTGGGCTCTCACTCCACTCAGTGGGCTCTCACTCCATTCAGTGGGCTCTCACTCCACTCAGTGGGCTCTCACTCCATTCAGTGGGCTCTCACTCCATTCAGTGGGCTCTCACTCCACTCAGTCTCACTCCATTCAGTGGGCTCTCACTCCACTCAGTGGGCTCTCACTCCACTCAGTGGGCTCTCACTCCATTCAGTGGGCTCTCACTCCACTCAGTGGGCTCTCACTCCACTCAGTGGGCTCTCACTCCATTCAGTGGGCTCTCACTCCACTCAGTGGGCTCTCACTCCACTCAGTGGGCTCTCACTCCATTCAGTGGGCTCTCACTCCATTCAGTGGGCTCTCACTCCACTCAGTGGGCTCTCACTCCACTCAGTGGGCTCTCACTCCACTCAGTGGGCTCTCACTCCATTCAGTGGGCTCTCACTCCATTCAGTGGGCTCTCACTCCATTCAGTGGGCTCTCACTCCACTCAGTGGGCTCTCACTCCATTCAGTGGGCTCTCACTCCACTCAGTGGGCTCTCACTCCACTCAGTGGGCTCTCACTCCATTCAGTGGGCTCTCACTCCATTCAGTGGGCTCTCACTCCATTCAGTGGGCTCTCACTCCATTCAGTGGGCTCTCACTCCATTCAGTGGGCTCTCACTCCATTCAGTGGGCTCTCACTCCACTCAGTGGGCTCTCACTCCACTCAGTGGGCTCTCACTCCACTCAGTGGGCTCTCACTCCACTCAGTGGGCTCTCACTCCACTCAGTGGGCTCACACTCCATTCAGTGGGCTCTCACTCCATTCAGTGGGCTCTCTCTCCACTCAGTGGGCTCTCACTCCACTCAGTGGGCTCTCTCTCCATTCAGTGGGCTCTCACTCCACTCAGTGGGCTCTCACTCCATTCAGTGGGCTCTCACTCCACTCAGTGGGCTCTCACTCCACTCAGTGGGCTCTCACTCCACTCAGTGGGCTCTCACTCCACTCAGTGGGCTCTCACTCCACTCAGTGGGCTCTCACTCCATTCAGTGGGCTCTCACTCCATTCAGTGGGCTCTCACTCCACTCAGTGGGCTCTCACTCCACTCAGTGGGCTCTCACTCCACTCAGTGGGCTCTCACTCCACTCAGTGGGCTCTCTCTCCATTCAGTGGGCTCTCACTCCACTCAGTGGGCTCTCACTCCATTCACTGGGCTCTCACTCCACTCAGTGGGCTCTCACTCCATTCAGTGGGCTCTCACTCCACTCAGTGGGCTCTCACTCCACTCAGTGGGCTCTCACTCCACTCAGTGGGCTCTCACTCCATTCAGTGGGCTCTCACTCCATTCAGTGGGCTCTCACTCCACTCAGTGGGCTCTCACTCCATTCAGTGGGCTCTCACTCCACTCAGTGGGCTCTCACTCCACTCAGTGGGCTCTCACTCCATTCAGTGGGCTCTCACTCCACTCAGTGGGCTCTCACTCCACTCAGTGGGCTCTCACTCCACTCAGTGGGCTCTCACTCCACTCAGTGGGCTCTCACTCCATTCAGTGGGCTCTCACTCCACTCAGTGGGCTCTCACTCCACTCAGTGGGCTCTCACTCCATTCAGTGGGCTCTCACTCCATTCAGTGGGCTCTCACTCCACTCAGTGGGCTCTCACTCCACTCAGTGGGCTCTCACTCCATTCAGTGGGCTCTCACTCCATTCAGTGGGCTCTCTCTCCACTCAGTGGGCTCTCACTCCACTCAGTGGGCTCTCACTCCCACTCAGTGGGCTCTCTCTCCATTCAGTGGGCTCTCACTCCACTCAGTGGGCTCTCACTCCATTCAGTGGGCTCTCACTCCACTCAGTGGGCTCTCACTCCATTCAGTGGGCTCTCACTCCACTCAGTGGGCTCTCACTCCACTCAGTGGGCTCTCACTCCACTCAGTCCACTCCATTCAGTGGGCTCTCACTCCATTCAGTGGGCTCTCACTCCACTCACTCACTCCATTCAGTGGGCTCTCACTCCACTCAGTGGGCTCTCCACTCAGTGGGCTCTCACTCCACTCAGTGGGCTCTCACTCCACTCAGTGGGCTCTCACTCCACTCAGTGGGCTCTCACTCCACTCAGTGGGCTCACTCCATTCACTCACTCCACTCAGTGGGCTCTCACTCCACTCAGTGGGCTCTCACTCCATTCAGTGGGCTCTCACTCCATTCAGTGGGCTCTCTCTCCACTCAGTGGGCTCTCACTCCACTCAGTGGGCTCTCACTCCACTCAGTGGGCTCTCTCTCCATTCAGTGGGCTCTCACTCCACTCAGTGGGCTCTCACTCCATTCACTGGGCTCTCACTCCACTCAGTGGGCTCTCACTCCATTCAGTGGGCTCTCACTCCACTCAGTGGGCTCTCACTCCACTCAGTGGGCTCTCACTCCACTCAGTGGGCTCTCACTCCATTCAGTGGGCTCTCACTCCATTCAGTGGGCTCTCACTCCACTCAGTGGGCTCTCTCTCCACTCAGTGGGCTCTCACTCCACTCAGTGGGCTCTCACTCCACTCAGTGGGCTCTCTCTCCATTCAGTGGGCTCTCACTCCACTCAGTGGGCTCTCACTCCATTCACTGGGCTCTCACTCCACTCAGTGGGCTCTCACTCCATTCAGTGGGCTCTCACTCCACTCAGTGGGCTCTCACTCCACTCAGTGGGCTCTCACTCCACTCAGTGGGCTCTCACTCCATTCAGTGGGCTCTCACTCCATTCAGTGGGCTCTCACTCCACTCAGTGGGCTCTCACTCCACTCAGTGGGCTCTCACTCCACTCAGTGGGCTCTCACTCCACTCAGTGGGCTCTCACTCCACTCAGTGGGCTCACTCCACTCAGTGGGCTCTCACTCCACTCAGTGGGCTCTCACTCCACTCAGTGGGCTCTCACTCCACTCAGTGGGCTCTCACTCCATTCAGTGGGCTCTCACTCCACTCAGTGGGCTCTCACTCCATTCAGTGGGCTCTCACTCCACTCAGTGGGCTCTCACTCCATTCAGTGGGCTCTCACTCCATTCAGTGGGCTCTCACTCCATTCAGTGGGCTCTCACTCCATTCAGTGGGCTCTCCTCCACTCAGTGGGCTCTCACTCCACTCAGTGGGCTCTCACTCCATTCAGTGGGCTCTCACTCCATTCAGTGGGCTCTCACTCCACTCAGTGGGCTCTCACTCCATTCAGTGGGCTCTCACTCCATTCAGTGGGCTCTCACTCCATTCAGTGGGCTCTCTCCATTCAGTGGGCTCTCACTCCACTCAGTGGGCTCTCACTCCATTCAGTGGGCTCTCACTCCACTCAGTGGGCTCTCACTCCACTCAGTGGGCTCTCACTCCACTCAGTGGGCTCTCACTCCACTCAGTGGGCTCTCACTCCACTCAGTGGGCTCTCACTCCACTCAGTGGGCTCTCACTCCATTCAGTGGGCTCTCACTCCACTCAGTGGGCTCTCACTCCATTCAGTGGGCTCTCACTCCACTCAGTGGGCTCTCACTCCATTCAGTGGGCTCTCACTCCACTCAGTGGGCTCTCTCTCCATTCACCATTCAGTGGGCTCTCACTCCACTCAGTGGGCTCTCACTCCACTCAGTGGGCTCTCACTCCATTCAGTGGGCTCTCACTCCATTCAGTGGGCTCTCACTCCATTCAGTGGGCTCTCACTCCATTCAGTGGGCTCTCACTCCATTCAGTGGGCTCACTCCATTCAGTGGGCTCTCTCTCCATTCAGTGGGCTCTCACTCCACTCAGTGGGCTCTCACTCCACTCAGTGGGCTCTCACTCCACTCAGTGGGCTCTCACTCCACTCAGTGGGCTCTCACTCCACTCAGTGGGCTCTCACTCCACTCAGTGGGCTCTCACTCCACTCAGTGGGCTCTCACTCCATTCAGTGGGCTCTCACTCCACTCAGTGGGCTCTCACTCCATTCAGTGGGCTCTCTCTCCATTCAGTGGGCTCTCACTCCATTCAGTGGGCAGTGGGCTCTCACTCCACTCAGTGGGCTCTCACTCCACTCAGTGGGCTCTCACTCCATTCAGTGGGCTCTCACTCCACTCAGTGGGCTCTCACTCCACTCAGTGGGCTCCACTCCACTCAGTGGGCTCTCACTCCATTCAGTGGGCTCTCACTCCATTCAGTGGGCTCTCACTCCACTCAGTGGGCTCTCACTCCACTCAGTGGGCTCTCACTCCATTCAGTGGGCTCTCACTCCATTCAGTGGGCTCTCACTCCACTCAGTGGGCTCTCACTCCATTCAGTGGGCTCTCACTCCATTCAGTGGGCTCTCACTCCATTCAGTGGGCTCTCTCCACTCAGTGGGCTCTCACTCCACTCAGTGGGCTCTCACTCCACTCAGTGGGCTCTCACTCCATTCAGTGGGCTCTCACTCCACTCAGTGGGCTCACTCCATTCAGTGGGCTCTCACTCCACTCAGTGGGCTCTCACTCCACTCAGTGGGCTCTCCACCACTCAGTGGGCTCTCACTCCATTCAGTGGGCTCTCACTCCATTCAGTGGGCTCTCACTCCACTCAGTGGGTTCTCACTCCATTCAGTGGGCTCACTCCATTCAGTGGGCTCTCACTCCACTCAGTGGGCTCTCACTCCACTCAGTGGGCTCTCACTCCATTCAGTGGGCTCTCACTCCATTCAGTGGGCTCTCACCCATTCAGTGGGCTCTCACTCCACTCAGTGGGCTCTCACTCCACTCAGTGGGCTCTCACTCCACTCAGTGGGCTCTCACTCCACTCAGTGGGCTCACTCCATTCAGTGGGCTCTCACTCCACTCAGTGGGCTCTCACTCCACTCAGTGGGCTCTCACTCCACTCAGTGGGCTCTCACTCCACTCAGTGGGCTCTCACTCCATTCAAACTCTCAGTGGGCTCTCACTCCACTCAGTGGGCTCTCACTCCACTCAGTGGGCTCTCTCTCCATTCAGTGGGCTCTCACTCCACTCAGTGGGCTCTCACTCCATTCAGTGGGCTCTCACTCCACTCAGTGGGCTCTCTCTCCATTCAGTGGGCTCTCACTCCACTCAGTGTGCTCTCATCCACTCAGTGGGCTCTCACTCCATTCAGTGGGCTCTCACTCCATTCAGTGGGCTCTCACTCCATTCAGTGGGCTCTCACTCTACTCAGTGGGCTCTCACTCTACTCAGTGGGCTCTCACTCCACTCAGTGGGCTCTCACTCACTCATAACTAGCATTTCTCTTCTGTTCTCTTGGTTTTCAAATAAACTTTATTTTGGCAGCCAAAGGCACAATCCTATGTCATATTAGCAACTCATGGATCTCTCTTTTCATGAAACAAAATTATAAATAACATTTGCACGTATTGTAGGTAGCCTTAAAATGTGAAGAAATAATAGTTTGGCTAAATGTTTTGATGTGTTCCATCAGTCTCAAAAGACACAGCTAAGGAAGCGTTTGTGTTTCCGTCTGCAAAATGTGACGGTACTTAACTCTTCCGAGTCGCCCAGGTATAAACTGACCCTGAGGCCCAGGTATAAACTGACCCTAAGGCCCAGGTATAAACTGACCCTAAGGCCCAGGTATAAACTGACCCTAAGGCCCAGGTATAAACTGACCCTAAGGCCCAGGTATAAACTGACCCTAAGGCCCAGGTATAAACTGACCCTGAGGCCCAGGTATAAACTGACCCTGAGGCCCAGGTATAAACTGACCCTGAGGCCCAGGTATAAACTGACCCTGAGGCCCAGGTATAAACTGACCCTGAGGCCCAGGTATAAACTGACCCTGAGGCCCAGGTATAAACTGACCCTAAGGCCCAGGTATAAACTGACCCTAAGGCCCAGGTATAAACTGACCCTAAGGCCCAGGTATAAACTGACCCTAAGGCCCAGGTATAAACTGACCCTAAGGCCCAGGTATAAACTGACCCTAAGGCCCAGGTAATTCCATCTTTACCCTAATCACAATCAAAATTTGAAAATTTGAAAATTCAATCAGGTGCAAGTAGAGAAGCTATTGGGATAAACGGAGCGGCCAGGAGTGTCTATGTGTCTCTGTTTGGAGGTAATGGGACTCAGATAAGCCTCAAAAAGGGTATTTCTCCTACCTCTGATGGAAAAAGGAAGTTGTGGATGTTCAGAGGATTGGCGTGGGCTCTCAAAGACACAGCTGAGGAGGTGTGTGAAGATTGACCCTGGTTGGTTAGACTGGCAAGAGGCGTTTTTAGTCAAGAGCTGCCACCCGCTTACTGAGGCCCAAGAAGTATCTGACCCAAGGCCCAGGTATAAACTGACCCTAAGGCCCAGGTATAAACTGACCCTAAGGCCCAGGTATAAACTGACTGGATTCCTAAGGCTCAGAAAATGGTCAAAAGATTATGCATTATGTTGTCAAAATGAGCCAGTACACACACATTGGTTCAATTTGTCATTTCCATCTTTACCACACACACACACGTGTATGTGAAAAGCATGCAGGTGCAAGAGCCAGACAAACACACAAGGAGGAGGAGGAGGAGGAGGGGGTGGAGCAGGTAAAGAAGAAAAAGGAGAGAGTAGCAGGAGAAGAAGGAGGAAGAGGAGGAGGAGGAGGAGGAGGAGGAGGAGGAGAAGGAGGAGGAGGAGCAGGAGAAGAAGAAAAAGGAGAGAGGTAGCAGGAGAAGAAGGATTCCTGAGGAGGAGAAGGAGGAGGAGGAGCAGGAGAAGAAAGGGAGGAGGAGGAGAAGAAAGGAGGAGGAGCAGGAGCAGGAAGAAGAGGAGAGAAGAGGAGCAGGGGGAGGAGGAGGAGGAGGTGGAGGACACAGGAGAAGAAAGCATGCAGGGAGGAGGAGGAGACAAAACACAGGAGGAGGAGGAGGAGGAGGAGGGGTGGAGCAGGAAGAAGAAAAGAAGAGGAGGAGAAGGAGGAGGAGGAGAAGAAAGAGGAGGAGGAGGAGAAGAAAAGGAGGAGGAGGAGCAGGAGGAGGAGGAAGAAGAAGGAAGAAGAGGAGGAGAAGGAGGAGCAGGAGGAGGAGGAAGAAGAAGGAAGAAGAGGAGGAGAAGGAGGAGGAGGAGAAGAAAGAGGAGGAGGAGGAGAAGAAAAGGAGGAGGAGGAAGATGTACTCTGGCCTTAAACAACCCCAGATTTCATTCATCTTTACCTGGGCTCTGTTACATAAAACACAGTGACTTTGTTATGTTCTCTATATGTGTTGAGGACACCTGTTAAAGTTTCTATGTATTAGTCCACCAAGACCAATGTTTATCAGTTTTGACTGGTGGGAGGAGATATCATAGGACAGGCTCATTGAAATGCCCGAAGTGGAATAAATGGACAGGAACCAAACACATCAAACAAATGGTTTCCATGTGTTTGAGTCCAGCCATTATAATGAGCCTGTCCTCCAATATCTCTCCTCCCCACCAGCCACCTCTGATGTGTATAGAAAGTGGGGGACTGAGTTTCATAGACTAAATACTCTGAAAAGGCCTGCTGTTTCAGAATGAGGGGGGCTGTAGCTGTGCTGGTGCTGGTGTTGCTGTTCCATCTGTCTGGAACATGGGCTCAGCAAGAGAGTGGAGAGGTCAGAGAGAATGACACTACAGAGACCACCCAACCTGATGACTGGGCTGAACTGAGAGACATGATGGTGGAACCGAGAGTGGAGTTCCACAAGAACACCGTGGAAGAACTGAAGAGAGAGAACGTGTCACATGCAGCAGAGCTGTCCACCATGCGGGAGAGACTGGATGCCAGGGAGGGGAAGGTGGAGGAGCTGAAGAGAGAGAATGGAGAGTTGCGGATTAGACTGGCACGCGTTGAGGCGAAGAACCAAGACCAAGATGCAGAGTGGTTCGAACTGGAGGCCAGACTGAGTTCTAGTGAGCAGGAGGTGGAGGAGCTGAAGAGAGAGAACACAGACAGACCGAAGGTAGCCTTCTCTGCTGCTTTAGGTCGTCCAGTGGGACCCTTCACTACTGCTGTCACACTAGTGTCCAACAATGTCATCACGAACATTGGTAATGCCTCCAGCCCAGTTACAGGGGCCTTCACAGCACCAGTGAGAGGTGTCTACTACATCAGATTCACTGGTATGGACAACCGCATCTCAACAAGGGTGGGTGTCTCCATGAAAAAGAATGGCAAGTACCACATAATGTGGGCAGGTCAGAGGAATGTAGCAGATCATCAGCATGTTTCCACTGCAGTGATTCTAGAGCTGGAGGAAAGGGATGTGATCTACATGGAACTGGATTCTGTCTTTAGGCTCTATGATGATCACGATAAACACAGTATCTTCACTGTCTTTCTGCTCTTCCCTAGGTGAGAAAATGCTGACATGCAATCAGATGACATGTGGTCTTTCTCTTGATTCTGTGGCTGTCACATTGAATTTAAACTGTGGATTCCGGAATTGCACAATAAAGGCTTGTTAAATCGCTCTCTATATCTCTCTGTCTCTCTCTCTCTCCTCCACATAAACAGACATGAGATGTGCACCACTCATAATCCTCCAAACTTAAAGGGGAACACTTTACAAAAAGGTTCCATTTGCAAAAAGTGTATAATTACAATATTAACGACTATTTAATTATTTATAAATATATTATTAACCATTAAGAAACTGTTATATCGCATTAATGCATCATCAGGGCTTCAAACGTAACAACAACTGGTCTGAAAACCATTTCTGTTCCTGGGACGGAGCAATAATGCATCAAAAAGTGAGAAAATAATAATTGTTTAACTGTCAAACATTTAAAATAAGGTTGCATGATGATACAAAAGGGTTCAATATTATACGCACTTGTAAGTGCATTTATAAGTGGTTAATAGCTGGAGGGAAATAGTGGCCCACTATTTGGCAAGCACTGACTGGCTATCACACTCTTTGGCAAGCACTGACTGGCTTTCAAACTATTTGGCAAACACTGACTGGCTCTCTCACTATTTATCTCACTATTTGGCAAACACTGTCTGGCTATCTCACTATTTGGCAAACACTGACTGGCTATCTCACTATTTGGCAAACACTGACTGGCTATCAAACTATTTGGCAAACACTGACTGGCTATCAAACTATTTGGCAAACACTGACTGGCTATCTCACTATTTATCTCACTATTTGGCAAACACTGTCTGGCTATCTCACTATTTGGCAAACACTGACTGGCTATCTCACTATTTATCTCACTATTTGGCAAACACTGTCTGGCTATCACACTATTTGGCAAACACTGACTGGCTATCTCACTATTTATCTCACTATTTGGAAAACACTGTCCGGCTATCTCACTATTTATCTCACTATTTGGCAAACACTGTCTGGCTATCTCACTATTTATCTCACTATTTGGCAAACACTGACTTGCTATCTCACTATTTGGCAAACACTGACTGGCTATCTCACTATTTATCTCACTATTTGGCAAACACTGACTGGCTATCTCACTATTTGGTAAACACTGACTGGCTATCACACTATTTGGCAAACACTGACTGGCTATCTCACTATTTAGCAAACACTGACTGGCTATCACACTATTTGGCAAACACTGACTGGCTATCTCACTGACTGGCTAACACATGGAATTATAGATATAGTGGGGCAAAAAAGTATTTAGTCAGCCACCAATTGTGCAAGTTCTCCCACTTAAAAATATGAGAGAGGCCTGTCATTTTCATCATAGGTACACTTCAACTATGACAGACAAAATGTAGGATTTTTAATGAATTTATTTGAAAATTATGGTGGACAATAAGTATTTGGTCAATAACAAAAGTTTATCTCAATACTTTTTTATATACCCTTTGTTGGCAATGACAGAGGTCAAATGTTTTCTGTAAGTCTTCACAAGGTTTTCACACACTGTTGCTGGTATTTTGGCCCATTCCTCCATGCAGATCTCCTCCAGAGCAGTGATGTTTGGGGCTGTTGCTGGGCAACATGGACTTTCAACTCCCTCCAAAGATTTTCTATGGGGTTGAGATCTGGAGACTGACCTTGAAATGCTTCTTACGAAGCCACTCCTTTGTTGCCCGGGTGGTGTGTTTGGGATCATTGTCATGCTGAAAGACCCAACCACGCTTCATCTTCAATGCTCTTGCTGATGGAAGGAGGTTTTCACTCAAAATCTCCGATACATGGCCCCATTCATTCTTTCCTTTACATGGATCAGTCGTCCTGGTCCCTTTGCAAAAAAACAGCCCCAAAGCATGATGTTTCCACCCCCATGCTTCACAGTAGGTATGGTGTTCTTTGGATGCAACTCAGCATTCTTTGTCCTCCAAACACGACGAGTTGAGTTTTACCAAAAAGTTATATTTTGGTTTCATCAATTTGGTTTCAATGTGTCGGAGGAAACACCGTACACCATCGTACAGCACCGTACAGCATCGTGAAGAAGGCGCAGCAGCGCCTCTTCAACCTCAGGAGGCTGAAGAAATTTGGCCTGTCACCAAAAACACAAACTTTTACAGATGCACAATCGAGAGCATCCTGGTGGGCTGTATCACCGCCTGGTACGGTAACTGCTCCGCCCACAACCGTAAGGCTCTCCAGAGGGTAGTGAGGTCTGCACAACGTATCACCGGGGGCAAACTACCTGACATCCAGGACACCTACACCACCCGATGTTACAGGAAGGCCATAAAGATCATCAAGGACAACACCCACCCGAGCCACTGCCTGTTCACCCCGCTATCATCCAGAAGGCGAGGTCAGTACAGGTGCATCAAAGCTGGGACCGAGAGACTGAAAAACAGCTTCTATCTCAAGGCCATCAGACTGTTAAACAGTAACCACTAACATTGAGTGGCTGCTGCCAACACACTGACTCAACTCCAGCCACTTTAATAATGGGAATTGATGGGAAAGGATGTAAAATATATCACTAGCCACTTTAAACAATGCTACCTAATATAATGTTTACATACCCTACATTATTCATCTCATATGTATACGTATATACTGTACTCTATCATCTACTGCATCCTTATGTAATACATGTATCACTAGCCACTTTAACTATGCTCTTTGTTTACATACTCATCTCATATGTATATACTGTACTCGATACCATCTACTGTATCTTGCCTATGCTGCTCTGCACCATCACTCATTCATATCTTTATGTACATATTCTTTATCCCCTTACACTGTGTATAAGAAATTCGTTTTTGAATTGTTAGTTGGAATACTTGTTGGTTTTTACTGCATTGTCGGAACTGGCAGCACAAGCATTTCGCTACACGTGCATTAACATCTGCTAACCATGTGTATGTGACAAATAAAATTTGATTTGATTTGATTTTAAACAGCTTACTGGAGACGGACACACTCTGATCCTGATCACCAACAGCCAGCTGCCGTCCAGGCTCAGCCGGTCGCTGACTAAAGGAAACAAGGTCTCCTCGAGGATTCCGACACCATCCGCTGCTACTGGTACATGTGCGGTGAGTCAGGCAGACATGAGTCGAAGCCCACCTCCTCCTCCCTGCCCAAGGCATGCCCGTTCTGTCCCCCCTCTTCCTTCCCCATCGGATTCCATCACCACCACCATCATCTTGGGCAGCTTGATAGTGAGAGATATTGGACTGCCTGCAGCCTGCAGCCTGACCAAGGTCCACTGTCACCCAGGCGCCCGTATCCAAGACATCTACTCCCTTCTACCCACAGTTCTAGACAACTATTCGAATATTGTCACCATTGTCACTCGTTGGATTTAACAACATTCACTTTCAGCAATCTGAGGAACTGAAGAAGGACTACAACATTCTCTATACATGGTTATAGAATATACAGGAAAGATATACATTCTAATGGAGGACTACAACATTCTCTATACATGGTTATAGAATATACAGGAAAGATATAAATTCTCATGGAGGACTACAACATTCTCTATACATGGTTATAGAATATACAGGAAAGATATACATTCTAATGGAGGACTACAACATTCTCTATACATGGTTATAGAATATACAGGACAGATATACATTCTAATGGAGGACTACAAAATTCTCTATACACGGTTATAGAATATACAGGAAAGATATACATTCTAATGGAGGACTACAACATTCTCTATACATGGTTATAGAATATACAGGACAGATATACATTCTAATGGAGGACTACAACATTCTCTATACACGGTTATAGAATATACAGGACAGATATACATTCCAATGGAGGACTACAACATTCTCTATACACGGTTATAGAATATACAGGAAAGATATACATTCTCATGGAGGACTACAACATTCTCTATACATGGTTATAGAATATACAGGAAATATATACATTCTAATGGAGGACTACAACATTCTCTATACATGGTTATAGAATATACAGGACAGATATACATTCTCATGGAGGACTACAACATTCTCTATACAAGGTTATAGAATATACAGGAAAGATATACATTCTCATGGAGGACTACAACATTCTCTATACACGGTTATAGAATATACAGGAAAGATATACATTCTAATGGAGGACTACAACATTCTCTATACATGGTTATAGAATATACAGGAAAGGAAAGATATACATGGTTATAGAATATACAGGAAAGATATTCTACATTCTCATGGAGGACTACAACATTCTCTATACATGGTTATAGAATATACAGGAAAGATATACATTCTCATGGAGGACTACAACATTCTCTATACATGGTTATAGAATATACAGGAAAGATATACATTCTCATGGAGGACTACAACATTCTCTATACATGGTTATAGAATATACAGGAAAGATATACATTCTAATGGAGGACTACAACATTCTCTATACAAGGTTATAGAATATACAGGAAAGATATACATTCTCATGGAGGACTACAACATTCTCTATACATGGTTATAGAATATACAGGAAAGATATACATTCTCATGGAGGACTACAACATTCTCTATACATGGTTATAGAATATACAGGAAAGATATACATTCTCATGGAGGACTACAACATTCTCTATACATGGTTATAGAATATACAGGAAAG
The DNA here is from genome assembly GCF_036934945.1 of Oncorhynchus masou masou. Classification (NCBI taxonomy): domain Eukaryota; kingdom Metazoa; phylum Chordata; class Actinopteri; order Salmoniformes; family Salmonidae; genus Oncorhynchus; species Oncorhynchus masou. The sequence goes on along the minus strand of NC_088234.1, from coordinate 3,311,894 downwards.
ATATACATTCTAATGGAGGACTACAACATTCTCTATACATACAGGGTTATAGAATATACAGGAAAGATATACATTCTCATGGAGGACTACAACATTCTCTATACATGGTTATAGAATATACAGGAAAGATATACATTCTCATGGAGGACTACAACATTCTCTATACATGGTTATAGAATATACAGGAAAGATATACATTCTCATGGAGGACTACAACATTCTCTATACATGGTTATAGAATATACAGGAAAGATTTACATTCTAATGGAGGACTACAACATTCTCTATACATGGTTATAGAATATACAGGAAAGATATACATTCTCATGGAGGAGGTGTTGCCATGTATGTCCTGAGTCATATTCCTGTTAGGCTGAGAGAGGATCTCATGTCAGATGATGTGGAAGTAATATGGCTACAGGTTCATCTACTTAAAGCCTTGTAGGAAGTTTCTATAGACCACCATTTAATAAAAGTCAGTATTTAGACTATATGTGTGAAATGTTGGAAAATATATGTGATATCAACAAAGAGAGATATTTTCTAGGTGACCTAAATATTGACTGGTTGTAGACAAGCTGCCCACTCAATAAGAAGCTGCAAATAACCCGTGCTTAGATTCTAGTTAAAGTTATCAGTCAACCTACCAGGTCATTTACAAAACAGAACAGGAACTAAATCATCCACCTGTATTGATCATATATTTACTACAGAAATCTGCTCTAAATCTATATCCACACATCATAATATAATAGCCATATCTTGAAAACCAATGTTCCAAAGACTGGACCTAAAATCGTTTATAAACGATCATACAAGACGTTTTGCAATGAATGTCATGTCGAAGATGTGAAAAATATTTGTTGGTCTGATGTGTGAGGAACATCCGGACGCTGCACTTGAAGCAACTGAAACAGCTTCTTCTGGTTACTGATAGGCCCATCATGAAACGAACTGTTAGAACTGCCAAATGCCCTCAGATAGATTATGAATTGAAAATCTGTATGGCTGAGAGGGATGAGGCAGAGGGAATAGCAGATAAGTCAACCAACACAGCAGACTGGAAAACATACAGTAAATTGAGAAATCAGGTAACTAAACTAAACACAAAGAAGAAGAAACTAAACTATGTAACAAAGATAAATTAAATATAGAATGACAGTAAGAGTCTGAATGAAATTCCAGGCCAAAGGACAAACTCGGCTCATTGAGGCAGAAGAGGTACAGAACGGGCCTCGGGTGGGGAGGAGGTACAGAACGGGCCTTGGGGTGGAGGAGGTACAGAACGGGCCTTGGGGGAGAGGAGGTACAGAAGGTACAGGGGTGGAGAACGGGCCTTGGGGGGAGGAGGTACAGAACGGGCCTTGGGCAGGGTGGAGGAGGTACAGAACGGGCCTTGGGGGTGGAGGAGGTACAGAACAGGCCTTGGGGTGGAGGAGGTACAGAACGGGCCTTGGGCAGGGTGGAGGAGGTACAGAACGGGCCTTGGGGTGGAGGAGGTACAGAACGGGCCTTGGGGGGAGGAGGTACAGAACGGGCCTTGGGCAGGGTGGAGGAGGTACAGAACGGGCCTTGGGGGTGGAGGAGGTACAGAACAGGCCTTGGGGTGAAGGAGGTACAGAACGGGCCTTGGGGGGGAGGAGGTACAGAACGGGCCTTGGGCAGGGTGGAGGAGGTACAGAACGGGCCTTGGGGGTGGAGGAGGTACAGAACGGGCCTTGGGCAGGGTGGAGGAGGTACAGAACGGGCCTTGGGGGGGGAGGTACAGAACGGGCCTTGGGGGGGGGGAGGGAGGTACAGAACGGGCCTGGGGTGGAGGAGGTACAGAACGGGCCTTGGGGGTGGAGGAGGTACAGAACGGGCCTTGGGGGTGGAGGAGGTACAGTACAGGCCTTGGGGGGAGGTACAGAACGGGCCTTGGGGGGAGGAGGTACAGAACGGGCCTGGGGGGGGAGGTACAGAACGGGCCTTGGGGGGAGGAGGTACAGAACGGGCCTTGGGGGGAGGAGGTACAGAACGGGCCTTGGGGGGGAGGAGGTACAGAACGGGCCTGGGGGAGGGAGGTACAGAACGGGCCTTGGGGGGAGGAGGTACAGAACGGGCCTTGGGGGAGGAGGTACAGAACGGGCCTTGGGGGGAGGAGCATAATGGAATACATTGTGACTCCTGTCATGACGTTGCCCTATTTGGATATATATATACCAACCCCCTACAACTAGGCTGCTGTGAGAGAGAGGTCATAAATTCCTGAGGAGACCCATGGCCACACAGTATAAGAGGACGGTACATTTTCATAGAGAACAAAGGAATTTCTTCCACCTCACAGAACTTTATCTTTTCGGCAGTATATGACGAGCAAGACAGCAAAGTATTGCATCATGATATGGGTGGCCTGTTACGCACAATACAGCTACGCTTGGAAGATCAAATCAAATGTTATTGGTCACATACGCATGGTTAGCAGATGTTAATGGTCACATACACATGGTTAGCAGATGTTAATGGTCACATACACATGGTTAGCAGATGTTATTGGTCACATACACATGGTTAGCAGATGTTATTGGTCACATACACATGGTTAGCAGATGTTAATGGTCACATACACATGGTTATCAGATGTTAATGGTCACATACACATGGTTAGCAGATGTTATTGGTCACATGGTTAGCAGATGTTAATGGTCACATACACATGGTTAGCAGATGGTCACATACACATGGTTAGCAGATGTTAATGGTCTCATGGTTAGCAGATGTTAATGGTCACATACACATGGTTAGCAGATGGTCACATACACATGGCTAGCAGATGTTAATGGTCACATACACATGGTTAGCAGATGTTAATGGTCACATACACATGGTTAGCAGATGGTCACATACACATAGCTAGCAGATGTTAATGGTCACATACACATGGTTAGCAGATGTTATTGGTCACATGGTTAGCAGATGTTAATGGTCACATACACATGGTTAGCAGATGGTCACATACACATGGTTAGCAGATGTTAATGGTCTCATGGTTAGCAGATGTTAATGGTCACATACACATGGTTAGCAGATGGTCACATACACATGGCTAGCAGATGTTAATGGTCACATACACATGGTTAGCAGATGTTAATGCGAGTGTAGCGAAATGCTTGTGCTTCTAGTTCCAACAATGCAGTAATAACCAACGAGTAATCTAACTAACAATTCCACAACTACTACCTTATACACACACGTGTAAAGGGATAAAGAATATGTACATAAAGATATATGAATGAGTGATGGTACAGAACGGCATAGGCAAGATGCAGTAGATGATATAGAGTACAGTATATACATATGAGATGAGTAATGTAGGGTATGTAAACAAAGTGGCATAGTTTAAAGTGGCTAGTGATGCATGTATTACATAGAGATGCATGAGATGATATCGAGTACAGTATATACATAAGAGATGAGTAATGTAGGGTATGTAAACATTATATTAAGTAGCATTGTTTAAAGTGGCTAGTGATATACTTTACATCAATTTCCATCAATACCCATTATTAAAGTGGCTGGAGTTGAGTTAGTGTGTTGGCAGCAGCCACTCAATGTTAGTGGTTGCTGTTTAACAGTCTGATGGCCTTGAGATAGAAGCTGTTTTTCAGTCTCTCGGTCCCTGCTTTGATGCACCTGTACTGACCTCGCCTTCTGGATGATAGCGAGGTGAACAGGCAGTGGCTCAGGTGGTTGATGTCCTTGATGATCTTTATGGCCTTACTGTGACATCGGGTGGTGTAGGTGTCCTGGAGGGCAGGTAGTTTGCCCCGGTGATGCGTTGTGCAGACCTCACTACCCTCTGGAGAGCCTTACGGTTGTGGGCGGAGCAGTTGCCGTACCAGGCGGTGATACAGTCCGCCAGGATGCTCTTGATTGTGCATCTGTAAAAGTTTGTGAGTGTTTTCGGTGACAAGCCAAATTTCTTCAGCCTCCTGAGGTTGAAGAGGCGCTGCTGCGCCTTCTTCACGATGCTGTCTGTGTGGGTGGACCAATTCAGTTTGTCTGTGATGTGTACGCCGAGGAACTTAACACTTACTACCATCTCCAATACTGTCCCATTGATGTGGATAGGGGGGTGTTCCCTCTGCTGTTTCCTGAAGTCCACAATCATCTCCTTAGTTTTGTTGACGTTGAGTGTGAGGTTATTTTCCTGACACCACACTCCGAGGGCCCTCACCTCCTCCCTGTAGGCCGTCTCGTCGTTGTTGGGAATCAAGCCTACCACTGTTGTGTCGTCCGCAAACTTGATGATTGAGTTGGAAGTGTGCATGGCCACGCAGTCGTGGGTGAACAGGGAGTACAGGAGAGGGCTGAGAACGCACCCTTGTGGGTCCCCAGATGTTGTTACCTACCCTCACCAACTGGGGGCGGCCCGTCAGGAAGTCTAGTACCCAGTTGCACAGGGCGGGGTCTAGACCCAGGGTCTCGAGCTTGATGACGAGTTTGGAGGGTACTATGGTGTTAAATGCTGAGCTGTAGTCGATGAACAGCATTCTCACATAGGTATTCCTCTTGTCCAGATGGGTTAGGGCAGTGTGGTTGAGATTGCGTCGTCTGTGGACCAATTAGGGCGGGAAGCAAATTGGAGTGGGTCTAGAGTCTTCAATTCAATAAAGTCTTTAAGTCTTTGATGTTAATTACTAGTCTGCAGCTAGGAATTCGGTATCATTGAACGTGAAGAACGACAAACATCCATTCTACAACAACACGAATGAATGTCACTCTGAACTATCCACTCTAACCACGACAGAGAGAGAGAGAAAGAGAGAGGACTGAAACTCTCCAACAGAAACTAACTTTTCAAAAGCGATCAAGACGACACACTGAGCGTAAATAAATATATTGATTGAAATTGTTCCCGAATGAGTGAGCGTTCATGTGCAAAGGATTAGCATTTCAGTTGTTAGAATTATTAACTCTGTAGTGACTTCTTAGTCGACCCCTTTTGTCTAACAAGCCGCCAAGCCTCCTATCATTTCTTGTAACTATATTTACTTTGTCTGTTTGTTTATGCATTTCTTTGAATTACTTAGTAATAAATAAATTATTTAAGACAATTGATGTATGAAAGACTAAGTGAAGACTGGGTTCGTATTATATTTATTTATATTATATATTTATATTATTTATTTTATATTTCCACAACACAGGTCACCAAGGAAACAGTGACACTACCTCGTAACATTCAATAATGTTAAATATCACACTGGAGTCACGTTCTGACACAATGATGTCATAGTTTATTAAAACAATAAATCATCAATACATGGAAAATACCATTCAACTGTATAAACATGATCAATATATAATATACAGTGGGTCTGGAATTATAGATAAATAATTTAAATACTGAGCTCTATCATCTGCTCAACAACATGTCAATTATATTATTTTATACTAATACGATTGATCTGATTAAAATATTTAGTTTAACAAGTAGTATTTATTTTCTAAATGATTGACCCCCCTAAAGAGTAATAAACTAGTCACAAGGTCAGTATCTGGTTCTATATTCATAGCAATGACATCATCACACTCCTGTAGATTTTGGCTGTCAATCATTTTGACCCCTAACCTTTTACAACAAAAATACATTACACAAACATATTTCTCTGAGCAATTATATTATTTTAAAATAATATAATTTACAATGTATTTTGAGCATACAATAGGTCAGTACTTTATTTATTTAATATAGTCATGATCCTCAGCAAGGATGTCAATAATTTGACCCCTCTGTATATAATCAAGGTGACAATAAAAAAGTAGAGCAAAATTTAACACTTAAAGTCAAATAAAAAACTGGCACATTGACATGAAGCTAAAATATAAACATTTCAATAAATGGTTTTATCAGTCTTGTTCACAGAAGCAGGTTGAACTTGACAGGTTGAAGCTACAATAGAAGCTGACAGGTTGAAGCTACAATAGAAGCTGACAGGTTGAAGCTACAATAGAAGCTGACAGGTTGAAGCTACAATAGAAATATAAACATTTGAACAAATACCAGGAGACATTAGTCCTGACAGGTTGATATAATGATCAGGTACTGGACATAAGAGAGTCTGTAACAGGTTGAAGCTACAATAGAAGCTGACATTAGTCCTGTGGTCTGGTTGATATACCTGATGATCAGGTACTGGACATAAGAGAGTCTGTAACAGGAGACATTAGTCCTGTGGTCTGGTTGATATACCTGATGATCAGGTACTGGACATAAGAGAGTCTGTAACAGGAGACATTAGTCCTGTGGTCTGGTTGATATACCTGATGATCAGGTACTGGACATAAGAGAGTCTGTACCAGGAGACATTAGTCCTGTGGTCTGGTTGATATACCTGATGATCAGGTACTGGACATAAGAGAGTCTGTAACAGGAGACATTAGTCCCGTGGTCTGGTTGATATACCTGATGATCAGGTACTGGACATAAGAGAGTCTGTACCAGGAGACATTAGTCCTGTGGTCTGGTTGATATACCTGATGATCAGGTACTGGACATAAGAGAGTCTGTACCAGGAGACATTAGTCCTGTGGTCTGGTTGATATACCTGATGATCAGGTACTGGACATAAGAGAGTCTGTACCAGGAGACATTAGTCCTGTGGTCTGGTTGATATACCTGATGATCAGGTACTGGACATAAGAGAGTCTGTACCAGGAGACATTAGTCCTGTGGTCTGGTTGATATACCTGATGATCAGGTACTGGACATAAGAGAGTCTGTACCAGGAGACATTAGTCCTGTGGTCTGGTTGATATACCTGATGATCAGGTACTGGACATAAGAGAGTCTGTAACAGGAGACATTAGTCCTGTAGTCTGGTTGATATACCTGATGATCAGGTACTGGACATAAGAGAGTCTGTAACAGGAGACATTAGTCCTGTGGTCTGGTTGATATACCTGATGATCAGGTACTGGACATAAGAGAGTCTGTACCAGGAGACATTAGTCCTGTGGTCTGGTTGATATACCTGATGATCAGGTACTGGACATAAGAGAGTCTGTAACAGGAGACATTAGTCCTGTGGTCTCGTTGATGTACCTGATGATCAGGTACTGGACATAAGAGAGTCTGTACCAGGAGACATTAGTCTGGTTGATATACCTGATGATCAGGTACTGGACATAAGAGGAGTCTGTACCAGGAGACATTAGTCCTGTGGTCTGGTTGATATACCTGATGATCAGGTACTGGACATAAGAGAGTCTGTACCAGGAGACATTAGTCCTGTGGTCTGGTTGATATACCTGATGATCAGGTACTGGACATAAGAGAGTCTGTACCAGGAGACATTAGTCCTGTGGTCTGGTTGATATACCTGATGATCAGGTACTGGACATAAGAGAGTCTGTACCAGGAGACATTAGTCCTGTGGTCTGGTTGATATACCTGATGATCAGGTACTGGACATAAGAGAGTCTGTACCAGGAGACATTAGTCCTGTGGTCTGGTTGATATACCTGATGATCAGGTACTGGACATAAGAGAGTCTGTACCAGGAGACATTAGTCCTGTGGTCTGGTTGATATACCTGATGATCAGGTACTGGACATAAGAGAGTCTGTAACAGGAGACATTAGTCCTGTGGTCTGGTTGATATACCTGATGATCAGGTACTGGACATAAGAGAGTCTGTACCAGGAGACATTAGTCCTGTGGTCTGGTTGATATACCTGATGATCAGGTACTGGACATAAGAGAGTCTGTAACAGGAGACATTAGTCTGGCTGATATACCTGATGATCAGGTACTGGACATAAGAGAGTCTGTACCAGGAGACATTAGTCCTGTGGTCTGGTTGATATACCTGATGATCAGGTACTGGACATAAGAGAGTCTGTACCAGGAGACATTAGTCCTGTGGTCTATTGATATAGATGATCAGGTACTGGACATAAGAGAGTCTGTAACAGGAGACATTAGTCCTGTGGTCTGGTTGATATACCTGATGATCAGGTACTGGACATAAGAGAGTCTGTAACAGGAGACATTAGTCCTGTGGTCTGGATGATATACCTGATGATCAGGTACTGGACATAAGAGAGTCTGTACCAGGAGACATTAGTCCTGTGGTCTGGTTGATATACCTGATACATTACAATAATGAGACATTAGTCCATTATTCCATTCAGCTCTATAGTTATAGTCTCTCTATAATAACCCAGCTTTGTTAGGTGGGACAGGTCTCTATAGAAAGTTATAGTCTCTCTATAGTAACCCTATAGCATATAGTTATAGTCTCTCTATAGTAACCCTATAGCATATAGTTATAGTCTCTCTATAGTAACTCAGCTCTATAGTTATAGTCTCTCTATAGTAACCCTATAGCATATAGTTATAGTCTCTCTATAGTAACTCAGCTCTATAGTTATAGTCTCTCTATAGTAACCCTATAGCATAGAGTTATAGTCCCTCTATAGTAACCCTATAGCATAGAGTTATTGTCTATAGTAACTCTTCCTCCCCTCTCCATCTCATCCAGATCATCATTCTGTGGTCCAGCAGCCAGTAAAGTCTCCATCTCCAGAACAGACTTCCCCCCTGAACCAGGAGCTGACTTCCTCCCTGAACCAGGAGCAGACTTCCTCCCTGGAAAATACTTAATCCCTTCAATCCTCTCAGACTCTATTAAAGATAGAAAGGAACAACATCAGAATAACCTGACCAGACAGAGAGAGAGAGAGAGAGATAATAAACTGACCAGACAGAGAGAGAGAGAGATAATAAACTGACCAGACAGAGAGAGAGAGAGAGAGATAATAAACTGACCAGACATAATAAGACCAGAGAGAGAGAGAGAGATAATAAACTGACCAGACAGAGAGAGATAATAAACTGACCAGACAGAGAGATATAATAAACTGACCAGAGAGAGAGATATAATAAACTGACCAGACAGAGAGAGAGAGATAATAAACTGTAAACTGACCAGACAGAGAGAGATATAATAAACTGACCAGACAAGAGAGATATAATAGACTGAGATAGAGATAATAAACTGACCAGACAGAGAGATATAATAAAATAAACTGACCAGACAGAGAGAGAGATAATAAACTGACCAGACAGAGAGAGAGAGAGAGAGATAATAAACTGACCAGACAGAGAGATATAATAAACTGACCAGACAGAGAGAGAGAGATAATAAACTGACCAGACAGAGAGATATAATAAACTGACCAGACAGAGAGATATAATAAACTGACCAGACAGAGAGAGAGAGATAATAAACTGTAAACTGACCAGACAGAGAGAGATATAATAAACTGACCAGACAGAGAGAGACAGAGATATAATAAACTGACCAGGCAGAGATATATAATAAACTGACCAGACAGAGAGAGAGAGAGAGAGAGAGAGAGAGAGAGAGAGAGAGAGAGAGATAATAAACTGACCAGACAGAGAGATATAATAAACTGACCAGACAGAGAGAGATATAATAAACTGTAAACAGATAATAAACTGACCAGACAGAGAGAGATATAATAAACTGACCAGACAGAGAGAGACAGAGATATAATAAACTGACCAGACAGAGAGATATAATAAACTGACCAGACAGAGATAGATATAATAAACTGACCAGACAGAGAGAGAGATAATAAACTGACCAGACAAAGAGAGAGAGATAATAAACTGACCAGGCAGAGATATATAATAAACTGACCAGACAGAGAGAGACAGAGATATAATAAACTGACCAGACAGAGAGATATAATAAACTGACCAGACAGAGAGAGACCAGAGAGAGAGATATAATAAACTGACCAGACAGAGATATAATAAACTGAGAGAGAGATATAATAAACTGACCAGACAGAGAGAGATATAATAAACTGACCAGACAGAGAGAGATATAATAAAGACCAGACAGAGAGAGAGAGAGAGATATAATAAACTGACCAGACAGAGAGATATAATAAACTGACCAGACAGAGATATATAATAAACTGAAGACAGAGAGAGAGAGAGACCAGACAGAGATATAATAAACTGACCAGACAGAGAGATATAATAAACTGACCAGACAGAGACAGAGAGATATAATAAACTGACCAGACAGAGAGAGAGAGAGATATAATAAACTGACCAGACAGAGAGATATAATAAACTGACCAGACAGAGAGAGAGATATAATAAACTGACCAAACAGAGAGAGATAATAAACTGACCAGACAAAGAGAGAGAGATAATAAACTGACCAGACAGATATAATAAACTGACCAGAGATATAATAAACTGACAGACAGACCAGACAGAGATATAATATAAACTGACCAGACAGCAGAGAGATATAATAAACTGACCAGACAGAGAGATATAATAAAGAGAGATAATAAACTGACCAGACAGAGAGATATAATAAACTGACCAGACAGAGAGAGACCAGAGAGAGAGATAATAAACTGACCAGACAGAGAGATATAATAAACTGACCAGACAGAGAGATATAATAAACTGACCAGACAGAGATATAATAAACTGACCAGACAGAGAGATATAATAACCTGACCAGACAGAGAGATATAATAAACTGACCAGACAGAGAGATATATAATAAACTGACCAGACAGAGAGATATAATAAACTGACCAGACAGAGAGATATAATAAACTGACCAGACAGAGAGATATAATAACCTGACCAGACACAGAGATAATAAACTGACCAGACAGAGAGATATAATAAACTGACCAGACAGAGAGATATAATAAACTGACCAGACAGAGAGAGAGAGATAATAAACAGAGAGATATAATAAACTGACCAGACAGACAGAGAGAGATATAATAAACTGACCAGACAGACAGAGATATAATAAACTGACCAGACAGAGAGATATAATAAACTGACCAGACAGAGATATATAATAAACTGACCAGACAGAGAGATATATAATAAACTGACCAGACAGAGAGATAATAAACTGACCAGACAGACAGACTGACCAGACAGAGAGAGATAATAAACTGACCAGACAGAGAGATATAATAACCTGACCAGACAGAGAGATATAATAACCTGACCAGACAGAGAGATATAATAAACTGACCAGACAGAGAGAGATAATAACCTGACCAGACAGAGAGATATAATAAACTGACCAGACAGACAGACTGACCAGTAATTGTAGAAACATTAGAATCATAAAGACTGATTACTTTGGGAAGGAGTCTGTGTTTCCTGTTGACCTCCTGGAGAGGTGGAGAGGGATTGGATCTCTCTAGCTTCCTCTGAGGACAAGAACAGAGAGTCAGATATAATACATACAGTGCCTTGCGAAAGTATTCGGCCCCCTTGAACTTTGCGACCTTTTGCCACATTTCAGGCTTCAAACATAAAGATATAAAACTGTATTTTTTTGTGAAGAATCAACAACAAGTGGGACACAATCATGAAGTGGAACGACATTTATGGGATATTTCAAACTTTTTAAACAAATCAAAAACTGAAAAATTGGGCGTGCAAAATGATTCAGCCCCCTTAAGTTAATACTTTGTAGCGCCACCTTTTGCTGCGATTACAGCTGTAAGTCGCTTGGGGTATGTCTCTATCAGTTTTGCACATCGAGAGACTGAATTTTTTCCCATTCCTCCTTGCAAAACAGCTCGAGCTCAGTGAGGTTGGATGGAGAGCATTTGTGAACAGCAGTTTTCAGTTCTTTCCACAGATTCTCGATTGGATTCAGGTCTGGACTTTGACTTGGCCATTCTAACACCTGGATATGTTTATTTTTGAACCATTCCATTGTAGATTTTGCTTTATGTTTTGGATCATTGTCTTGTTGGAAGACAAATCTCCGTCCCAGTCTCAGGTCTTTTGCAGACTCCATCAGGTTTTCTTCCAGAATGGTCCTGTATTTGGCTCCATCCATCTTCCCATCAATTGTAACCATCTTCCCTGTCCCTGCTGAAGAAAAGCAGGCCCAAAACATGATGCTGCCACCACCATGTTTGACAGTGGGGATTGGTGATGAGCTGTGTTGCTTTTACGCCAAACATAACGTTTTGCATTGTTGCCAAAAAGTTCAATTTTGGTTTCATCTGACCAGAGCACCTTCTTCCAAATGTTTGGTGTGTCTCCCAGGTGTCTTGTGGCAAACTTTAAACAACACTTTTTATGGATATTTTTAAGAAATGGCTTTCTTCTTGCCACTTTTCCATAAAGGCCATATTTGTGCAATATACGACTGATTGTTGTCCTATGGACAGAGTCTCCCACATCAGCTGTAGATCTCTGCAGTTCATCCAGAGTGATCATGGGCCTCTTGGCTGCATCTCTGATCAGTCTTCTCCTTGTATGAGCTGAAAGTTTAGAGGGACGGCCAGGTCTTGGTAGATTTGCAGTGGTCTGATACTCCTTCCATTTCAATATTATCGCTTGCACAGTGCTCCTTGGGATGTTTAAAGCTTGGGAAATCTTTTTGTATCAAAATCCGGCTTTAAACTTCTTCACAACAGTATCTCGGACCTGCCTGGTGTGTTCCTTGTTCTTCATGATGCTCTCTGCGCTTTTAACGGACCTCTGAGACTATCACAGTGCAGGTGCATTTATACGGAGACTTGATTACACACAGGTGGATTGTATTTATCATCATTAGTCATTTAGGTCAACATTGGATCATTCAGAGATCTTCACTGAACTTCTGGAGAGAGTTTGCTGCACTGAAAGTAAAGGGGCTGAATAATTTTGCCTGCCCAATTTTTCAGTTTTTGATTTGTTAAAAAAGTTTGAAATATCGTTCCACTTCATGATTGTGTCCCACTTGTTGTTGATTCTTCACAAAAAAATACAGTTTTATATCTTTATGTTTGAAGCCTGAAATGTGGCAAAAGGTCGCAAAGTTCAAGGGGGCCGAATACTTTCGCAAGGCACTGCAATAAACTGACCATCAATTGTATATAACAGATAGATGGTGGATGGTTTAGATGGTCTCTTCAGAACAAGAACAGATAGTCAGAAACACATGTTAGTGAGTTATCTTAACATGACAGACACACGTGAACAAAGACACACACTACTTACTCAGTTCTTCTTTGAGTTCATCTGGTGTAAGAATTAAATAAAGATAGTGAGATAGTGATAATTAAATAATCATTGAATCATGAGATTTATACACTATATGAACAAAAGTATGTGGACACCTGCTCATTGAACATCTCATTACAAAATCATGGGCATTAATATGGAGTTGAATATGGAGTCCACTATTCTGGGAAGGCTTTCCACTAGATGATGGAACATTGCTGTGGGGACTCCATTCAGCCACAAGAGCATTAGTGAGGTCTCCCTCTCTCTCTTCTCTCAGAGGACCTGAGCCCTAGGACCATGCCTCAGGACAATCTGGCCTGATGACTCCTTGCTGTCCCCAGTCCACCTGGTTGTGCTAAGCGTCAATATAGAGACAAATTAGAGTCGTATTTCAATGGCTCAGACACAAGAGGTATGTGGCAGGGTCTACGGTCAATCACGGATTACAAAAAGAAAGCCAGCCGGCGTCTTGCTGCCAGACAAATTAACACAACTTCTTTGCTCGCTTTGAGGACAATACAATGCCACCGACACGGCCCGCTACCAAAACTTTGGATTCTCCTTCACCGTGGCCAACGTGAGTCAAACAGGCCACCCCTCAGAGCCTGGTTCCTCTGGTCTACCCAGTACAGCCAGTAGAGGACTGGCCACCCCTCAGAGCCTGGTTCCTCTCTACCCAGTACAGCCAGTAGAGGACTGGTCCCCCTCAGAGCCTGGTTCCTCTGGTCTACCCAGTACAGCCAGTAGAGGACTGGTCCCCCCTCAGAGCCTGGTTCCTCTGGTCTACCCAGTACAGCCAGTAGAGGACTGGTCACCCCTCAGAGCCTGGTTCCTCTCTTCCCAGTACAGCCAGAAGAGGACTGGCCACCTCTCATAGCCTGGTTCCTCTGGTCTACCCAGTACAGCCAGTAGAGGACTGGTCCCCCCTCAGAGCCTGGTTCCTCTGGTCTACCCAGTACAGCCAGTAGAGGACTGGTCAGAGCCTGGTTCCTCTCTTCCCAGAGCCTGGTTCCTCTCTACCCAGTACAGCCAGTAGAGGACTGGTCAGAGCCCCCCTCAGAGCCTGGTTCAGAGCCCTCTGGTCTACCCAGTACAGCCAGTAGAGGACTGGTCACCCCTCAGAGCCTGGTTCCTCTCTTCCCAGTACAGCCAGAAGAGGACTGGCCACCCCTCATAGCCTGGTTCCTCTCTTGGTTTCTTCCTAGGTTCTGGCCTTTCTAGGGAGTTTTTCCTAGCCACCGTGCTTCTACATCTGCATTGATTACTGTTTGGGGTTTTAGGCTGGGTTTCTGTACAGCACTTTGTGACATCAGCTGATGTAAAAAGGGCTTTATAAATACATTTGATTGATGGATTGATGCCGGGCGATTAGGCCTGGCTCGCAGTCGGCGTTCCAATTCATACCAAATGTGTTTGATGAGGTTGAGGTCAGGGCTCTGTTCAGGCCAGTCAAGTTCTTCCACACCGAGCTCAACAAACCATTTCTATATGGACCTCGCTTTGTGCACGGGGGCATTGTCATACTGAAACAGGAAAGGCCTTCCCCAAACTGTTGCCATAAACCTGGAAGCACAGAATCGTCTAGAATGTCATTGAATGCTGTAATGTTAAGATTTCCTTCACTGGGACTAAGGGGCCCGAACCATGAAAAACAGCCCCAGAACAGTATTCCTCCTCCACCAAACTTTACAGTTGGCACTATGCATTGGGGCGGTAGCGTTCTCCTGGCATCCGCCAAACCCAAATTAATCTGTCGGACTGCCAGATGGTGAAGTGTGATTCATCATTCCTGAGAACGTATTTCCACTAGTCCAGAGTCCAATGGCGGTGAGCTTTACATCACTCCACCCGACTCTTGGCATTGAGCATGGTGATCTTAGGCTTGTGTGCGGCTGCTCGGCCACGGAAACCCATTTCATGAAGCTTCAGACAAACAGTTATTGTGTTGATGTTGCATCCAGAGGCAGTTTGGAACTCTGTAGTGAGTGTTGCAACCGAGAACAGACGATTTTTACGCCCTTCAACACTTGGCGGTCCCATTCTGTGAGATTCTGTGGCCTACCACTAAACGACTGACACATTTTTGCTCCTAGATGTTTCCACTCCACAATAACAGCACTTACAGTTGACCGGGGCAGCTCCAGCAGGGCAGAAACTTGATGAACTGACTTGTTGGAAAGGTGGCATCCTAAGACAGTGCAACGTTGAAAGTCACTGAGCTCTTCAGTAAGGCCATTCTACTGACAATGTTTGTCTATGGAGATTGCATGGCTGTGTGCTTGATTTTATACACCTGTCAGCAACAGGTGTGGCTGAAATAGAATCTACTAATTTAAAGAGTTGTACATACTTTGTATTTATAGTGTAGTTAATCAGTGTAATTTATAGTGTAGTTAATCAGTGTAATATATAGTGTAATTAATCAGTGTAATATATAGTGTAGTTAATCAGTGTAATATATAGTGTAGTTAATCAGTGTAATATAGTGTAGTTAATCAGTGTAATATATAGTGTAGTTAATCAGTGTAATGTATAGTGTAGTTAATCAGTGTAATATATAGTGTAGTTAATCAGTGTAATATATAGTGTAGTTAACCAGTGTAATATATAGTGTAGTTAACCAGTGTAATATATAGTGTAGTTAATCAGTGTAATATATAGTGTAGTTAACCAGTGTAATATATAGTGTAGTTAACCAGTGTAATATATAGTGTAGTTAAGTGTAATATATAGTGTAGTTAACCAGTGTAATATATAGTGTAGTTAATCAGTGTAATATAATATATAGTGTAATATATAGTGTTAACCAGTGTAATATATAGTGTAGTTAATCAGTGTAATATATAGTGTAATATATAGTGTAATATATAGTGTAGTTAATCAGTGTAATATATAGTGTAGTTAATCAGTGTAATATATAGTGTAGTTAATCAGTGTAATATATAGTGTAGTTAATCAGTGTAATATAGTGTAGTTAATCAGTGTAATATATAGTGTAGTTAATCAGTGTAATATATGTAGTTAACCAGTGTAATATATAGTGTAATATATAGTGTAGTTAATCAGTGTATATATAGTGTAGTTAATCAGTGTGTCATATATAGTGTAGTTAACCAGTGTAATATATAGTGTAGTTAACCAGTTGTAATATATAGTGTAGTTAATCAGTGTAATATATAGTGTAGTTAGTCAGTGTAATATATAGTGTAGTTATAATATATAGTGTAGTTAATCAGTGTAATATATAGTGTAGTTAATCAGTGTAATATATAGTGTAGTTAACCAGTGTAATATATAGTGTAGTTAAACAGTGTAATGTATAGTGTAGTTAACCAGTGTAATATATAGTGTAGTTAATCAGTGTAATATATAGTGTAGTTAATCAGTGTAATATATAGTGTAGTTAATCAGTGTAATATATAGTGCAAATATTTTTAATAAAAGTTATTAATCAGTTGTAATAATAGTTTTAATCAGTGTGATATCCTCTGTAAACAGTGAATATAGGTAAATCAAACATGATGTATTACCCTAGAACATGAAGAAGACTATTTTTAAGGAAAATGTTTTCACTTGGAGACAGTAGAAATACATGCAGTTGGGAAGAACTGAAGACAGACTATATTCTGAACTATCCTCAGACTGGAAGACAGAAGATAAAACATGATGTATTATGGGTACTAGAACATGAAGACAGACTACATCCTCTCTATTCTGACCTCCTCTGGAGACAGTAGATAAAACATGATGCATTATGGGTACTAGAACATGAAGACAGACTACATGAATATAGTAAAACAGAGACAACACTTACCCAGCTGTCCTTGTCAGGTTTTGAAGATCATCTAGGGGAGAAATATATTTAATCATCTTGCCACCAAAACAGACAGACAGACAGACAGAAAGACAGACAGGAACATAGACAGACACAAACACACTACTTACAAAGGTACACATTCTTCCTCATTTGAACTGTGGATGACAGACAGAACATAATCAGTTATTAGACATGTTGACACCTAAAACATCAGTTATTATCAAACCTGCTGGACTCCTTAGAGCCTGGAACTCTACCCAGTACAGCCAGTACAGACTGGTCAACATAGACAGCCTGGAACATAGACAGACCCAGTACACAGTAGAGGACTGGTCACCCCTCAGAGCCTGGTTCCTCTCTACCCAGTACAGCCAGTAGAGGACTGGTCACAGACAGAGCCTGGTTCCTCTGGTACCCAGTACAGCCAGTAGACAGGCCATAGAGCCAGACAGTACACACAGACAGAGCCTGGTTCCTCTGGTACCCAGACAGCCAGACAGACAGACAGAGCCTGGTTCCTCTGGTCTACCCAGTACAGCCAGTAGAGGACTGGTCACCCCTCAGAGCCTGGTTCCTAGACACCCAGTACAGCCATAGACAGAGGACTGGTCACCCCTCAGCCTGGTTAGACAGTACAGCCAGGAACTGGTCACCCCTCAGACTGGAACAGTACAGCCAGACAGACTGGTCATAGACAGAGCCTGGTACACCCAGTACAGCCAGACAGGACTGGTCACCCTCAGAGCCTGGTTCCTCTGGTCTACCCAGTACAGCCAGTAGAACTGGTCACCCCTCAGAGCCTGGTTCCTCTGGTCTATCCAGACAGACAGACAGAACTGGTCAGACAGAGCCTGGAACATAGACAGACAGACAGGACTGGAACACCCTAGACTGGTTCCTCTGGAACAGTAGACAGACAGACAGGAATATAGACAGACAGACAGGAACTGGTCACCCTCAGAGCCTGGTTCCTCTGGACAGTACAGCCAAGAGGACTGGTCAGACAGACAGAGCCTGGTTCCTCTGGTCTACCCATACAGCCAGTAGAGGACTGGTCACCCCACAGAGCCTGGTTCCTCTGGTCTACCCAGTACAGCCAGTAGACAGACTGGTCACCCCTCAGAGCCTGGTTCCTCTGGTCTACCCAGTACAGCCAGACAGAGGTCACCCTCAGAGCCTGGTCCTCTCTCCCCAGTACACCAGTAGAGGACTGGTCACCCCTCAGAGCCTGGTTCCTCTGGTCTACCCAGTTTGAACTGGTCACCCCTCAGAGCCTGGTTCCTCTGGCAAAAAACAGATAATCAGTAGAGGACTGGTCACACCTCAGAGCCTGGTTCCTATCTACCCAGTACAGCCAGTAGAGGACTGGTCACCCCTCAGAGCCTGGTTCCTCTGGTCTACCCAGTACAGCCAGTAGAGGACTGGTCACCCCTCAGAGCCTGGTTCCTCTCTACCCAGTACAGCCAGTAGAGGACTGGTCACCCTCAGAGCCTGGTTCCTCTGGTCTACCCAGTACAGCCAGTAGAGGACTGGTCACCCCTCAGAGCCTGGTTCCTCTCTCCCCAGTACAGCCAGTAGAGGACTGGTCACCCCTCAGAGCCTGGTTCCTCTCTACCCAGTACAGCCAGTAGAGGACTGGTCACCCCTCAGAGCCTGGTTCCTCTGGTCTACCCAGTACAGCCAGTAGAGGACTGGTCCCCCTCAGAGCCTGGTTCCTCTCTACTCAGGACAGCCAGTAGAGGACTGGTCTCTCTTCCTCGGTTTCTGCCTTTCTAGGGAGTTTTTCCTAGCCAACGTGCTTCTCCACCTGCATTGCTTGCTGTTTGGGGTTTTAGGCTGGGTTTCTGTACAGCACTTTGAGATATCAGCTGATGTAAGAAGGGCTATATAAATAAATTTGATTGATCAATTGATGCTGGGCGATTAGGCCTGGCTCGCAGTCGGTGTTCCAATTCATCTCAAAGGTGTTTGATGGGGTTGAGGTCAGGGCTCTGTGCAGGCCAGTCAAGTTCTTCCATACCAATCTTGACAAACCATTTCTGTATGGACCTCACTTTGTGCATAGTGGCATTGTCATGCAGAAACAGGAAAGGGTCTCTCCCAAACTGTTGCCACAAATATTTCCTTATTCTGGAACTAAGGGGCCCGAAACATGAAACAGCCCCAGACCATTATTTATCCTCCACCAAATTTTACAGTTGACACAATGCATTGGGGAAGGTAGGTTCTCCTAGCAGTAAACCCAAATTAATCTGTCGGACTGCCAGATGGTGAAGCGTGATTCATCACTCCAGAGAACGTATTTCCACTAGTCCAGAGTCCAATGGCGGTGAGCTTTACATCACTCCACCCGAATCTTGGCATTGCGCATGGTGGTCTTAGGCTTGTGTGCGGCTGCTCGGCAATGGAAACCCATTTCATGAAGCTTCAGACAAACAGTTATTGTGTTGACGTTCCTTCCAGAGGCAGTTTGGAACTCTGTAGTGAGTGTTGCAACTGAGGACAGGTGATTTTTACACCCTTCAACACTTGGCGGTCCCATTCTGTGAGATTCTGTGGCCTACCACTAAACGGCTGACGCATTTTTGCTCCTAGATGTTTCCACTCCACAATAACAGCACTTACACTTGACCGGGGCAGCTCCAGCAGGGCAGAAACTTGATGAACTGACTTGTTGGAAAGGTGGCATCCTAAGACAGTGCAACGTTGAAAGTCACTGAGCTCTTCAGTAAGGCCATTCTACTGACAATGTTTGTCTATGGAGATTGCATGGCTGTGTGCTTGATTTTATACACCTGTCAGCAACGGGTGTGGCTGAAATATAATCAGTGTAATATATAGTGTAGTTAACCAGTGTAATATATAGTGTAGTTAATCAGTGTAATTTATAGTGTAGTTAACCAGTGTAATATATAGTGTAGTTAATCAGTGTAATTTATAGTGTAGTTAATCAGTGTAATTTATAGTGTAGTTAACCAGTGTAATTTATATGGCTGATATCTCAGTGTAGTTAACCAGTGTAATTTATAGTGTAGTTAATCAGTGTAATTTATAGTGTAGTTAATCAGTGTAATTTATAGTGTAGTTAATCAGTGTAATATATAGTGTAATATATAGTGTAATATATAGTGTAGTTAATCAGTGTAATATATAGTGTAGTTAATCAGTGTAATATATAGTGTAGTTAGTCAGTGTAATATATAGTAGGTAATCAGTGTAATGTATAGTGTAGTTAATCAGTGTAATGTATAGTGTAGTTAATCAGTGTAAATATAGTGTAGTTAACCAGTGTAATATATAGTGTAGTTAATATATAGTGTAGTTAATCAGTGTAATATATAGTATAGTTAACCAGTGTAATATATAGTGTAGTTAACCAGTGCAATATATAGTGTAGTTAACCGGTGTAATATATAGTGTAGTTAACCGGTGTAATATATAGTGTAGTTAGTCAGTGTAATATATAGTGTAGTTAGTCAGTGTAATATATAGTGTAGTTAATCAGTGTAATTTATAGTGTAGTTAATCAGTGTAATATATAGTGTAATATATAGTGTAATATATAGTGTAGTTAATCAGTGTAATATATAGTGTAGTTAATCAGTGTAATATATAGTGTAGTTAGTCAGTGTAATATATAGTGTAGGTAATCAGTGTAATGTATAGTGTAGTTAATCAGTGTAATGTATAGTGTAGTTAATCAGTGTAATATATAGTGTAGTTAACCAGTGTAATATATAGTGTAGTTAATATATAGTGTAGTTAATCAGTGTAATATATAGTATAGTTAACCAGTGTAATATATAGTGTAGTTAACCAGTGAAATATATAGTGTAGTTAACCGGTGTAATATATAGTGTAGTTAACCTGTGTAATATATAGTGTAGTTAGTCAGTGTAATATATAGTGTAGTTAGTCAGTGTAATATATAGTGTAGTTAACCAGTGTAATATATAGTGTAGTTAACCAGTGTAATATATAGTGTAGTTAACCAGTGTAATATATAGTGTAGTTAATCAGTGTAATATATAGTGTAGTTAACCAGTGTAATATATAGTGTAGTTAACCAGTGCAATATATAGTGTAGTTAATATAGTGTAGTTAACCAGTGTAATATATAGTGTAGTTAATATAGTGTAGTTAACCAGTGTAATATATAGTGTAGTTAACCAGTGTAATATATAGTGTAGTTACCCTGTGTAATATATAGTGCAAATATTTTTAAGGAAAATGTTTTCACTTAAATCAATGAAATACATGCAGTTGTGGAAGCACAACTTACCGTTTTCTTTTCTGACCTCCTCTGTAAACAGAAGAAAGAGAAGATAAAACATGATGTATTATGGGTACTAGAACATGAAGACAGACTACATCCTCACTATTCTGACCTCCTCTGGAGACAGTAGATAAAACATGATGCATTATGGGTACTAGAACATGAAGACAGACTACATCCCTCTATTCTGACCTCCTCTGGAGACAGTAGATAAAAATGATGCATTATGGGTACTAGAACATGAAGACAGACTACATGAATATAGTAAACACAGAGACAACACTTACCCAGCTGTCCAGTCAGGTTTTGAAGATCATCTAGGGGAGAAATATATTTAATCATCTTGCCACCAAAACAGACAGACAGACAGACAGACAGACAGACAGACAGACAGATACATAGACAGACACAAACACACTACTTACAAAGGTAACATTCTTCCTCATTTGAATCTGTGGATGTTGGTAAAAAAACAGATAATCAGTTATTAGACATGTTGACACCTAAAACCATCATGTTATTATCAAACCCTGCTGGTCCCTCCTTAGAGCCTGGTTCCTCTCTACCCAGTACAGCCAGTAGAGGACTGGTCACCCCTCAGAGCCTGGTTCCTCTGGTCTACCCAGTACAGCCAGTAGAGGACTGGTCACCCCTCAGAGCCTGGTTCCTCTGGTCTACCCAGTACAGCCAGTAGAGGACTGGTCACCTCTCAGAGCCTGGTTCCTCTGGTCTACCCAGTACAGCCAGTAGAGGACTGGTCACCCCTCAGAGCCTGGTTCCTCTGGTCTACCCAGTACAGCCAGTAGAGGACTGGTCACCCCTCAGAGCCTGGTTCCTCTGGTCTACCCAGTACAGCCAGTAGAGAACTGGTCACCCCTCAGAGCCTGGTTCCTCTGGTCTACCCAGTACAGCCAGAAGAGGACTGGTCAACCCTCAGAGCCTGGTTCCTCTCTACCCAGTACAGCCAGTAGAGGACTGGTCACCCCTCAGAGCCTGGTTCCTCTGGTCTACCCAGTACAGCCAGTAGAGGACTGGTCACCCCTCAGAGCCTGGTTCCTCTCTCCCCAGTACAGCCAGTAGAGGACTGGTCACCCCTCAGAGCCTGGTTCCTCTGGTCTACCCAGTACAGCCAGAAGAGAACTGGTCAACCCTCAGAGCCTGGTTCCTCTCTACTCAGGACAGCCAGTAGAGGACTGGTCTCTCTCTTCCTCGGTTTCTGCCTTTCTAGGGAGTTTTTCCTAGCCAACGTGCTTCTCCACCTGCATTGCTTGCTGTTTGGGGTTTTAGGCTGGGTTTCTGTACAGCACTTTGAGATATCAGCTGATGTAAGAAGGGCTTTATAAATACATTTGATTGATCAATTGATGCCGGGCGATTAGGCCTGGCTCGCAGTCGGTGTTCCAATTCATCTCAAAGGTGTTTGATGGGGTTGAGGTCAGGGCTCTGTGCAGGCCAGTCAAGTTCTTCCATACCAATCTTGACAAACCATTTCTGTATGGACCTCACTTTGTGCATAGTGGCATTGTCATGCAGAAACAGGAAAGGGTCTCCCCCCAAACTGTTGCCACAAATATTTCCCTTCACTGGAACTAAGGGGCCCAAAACATGAAACAGCCCCAGATCATTATTTATCCTCCACCAAACTTTACAGTTGGCACTATGCATTGGGAAGGTAGCGTTCTCCTGGAATTCGCCAACCCAGATTAATCTGTCAGACTGCCAGATGGTGAAGCGTGATTCATCATTCCTGAGAACGTATTTCCACTAGTCCAGAGTCCAATGGCGGTGAGCTTTACACCACTCCACCCGACTCTTGGCATTGAGCATGGTGGTCTTAGGCTTGTGTGCGGCTGCTCGGCCACGGAAACCCATTTCATGAAGCTTCAGACAAACAGTTATTGTGTTGACGTTCCTTCCAGAGGCAGTTTGGAACTCTGTAGTGAGTGTTGCAACTGAGGACAGGTGATTTTTACACCCTTCAACACTTGGCGGTCCCATTCTGTGAGATTCTGTGGCCTACCACTAAACGGCTGACGCATTTTTGCTCCTAGATGTTTC
Organism: Oncorhynchus masou masou; assembly: GCF_036934945.1. Lineage (NCBI taxonomy): Eukaryota > Metazoa > Chordata > Actinopteri > Salmoniformes > Salmonidae > Oncorhynchus > Oncorhynchus masou. The sequence continues at coordinate 3,288,665 of NC_088234.1, read as the reverse complement.
CACTCCACAATAACAGCACTTACAGTTGACCGGGGCAGCTCCAGCAGGGCAGAAACTTGATGAACTGACTTGTTGGAAAGGTGGCATCCTAAGACAGTGCAACGTTGAAAGTCACTGAGCTCTTCAGTAAGGCCATTCTACTGACAATGTTTGTCTATGGAGATTGCATGGCTGTGTGCTTGATTTTATACACCTGTCAGCAACGGGTGTGGCTGAAATATAATCAGTGTAATATATAGTGTAGTTAACCAGTGTAATTTATAGTGTAGTTAATCAGTGTAATTTATAGTGTAGTTAATCAGTGTAATTTATAGTGTAGTTAATCAGTGTAATATATAGTGTAATATATAGTGTAATATATAGTGTAGTTAATCAGTGTAATATATAGTGTAGTTAATCAGTGTAATATATAGTGTAGTTAGTCAGTGTAATATATAGTGTAGGTAATCAGTGTAATGTATAGTGTAGTTAATCAGTGTAATGTATAGTGTAGTTAATCAGTGTAATATATAGTGTAGTTAACCAGTGTAATATATAGTGTAGTTAATATATAGTGTAGTTAATCAGTGTAATATATAGTGTAATATATAGTGTAATATATAGTGTAGTTAATCAGTGTAATATATAGTGTAGTTAATCAGTGTAATATATAGTGTAGTTAGTCAGTGTAATATATAGTGTAGGTAATCAGTGTAATGTATAGTGTAGTTAATCAGTGTAATGTATAGTGTAGTTAATCAGTGTAATATATAGTGTAGTTAACCAGTGTAATATATAGTGTAGTTAATATATAGTGTAGTTAATCAGTGTAATATATAGTATAGTTAACCAGTGTAATATATAGTGTAGTTAACCAGTGCAATATATAGTGTAGTTAACCGGTGTAATATATAGTGTAGTTAGTCGGTGTAATATATAGTAGTTAGTCAGTGTAATATAGTAGTTAGTCTGTGTAATATATAGTGTAGTTAATCAGTGTAATTTATAGTGTAGTTAATCAGTGTAATATATAGTGTAATATATAGTGTAGTTAATCAGTGTAATATATAGTGTAGTTAATCAGTGTAATATATAGTGTAGTTAGTCAGTGTAATATATAGTGTAGGTAATCAGTGTAATGTATAGTGTAGTTAATCAGTGTAATGTATAGTGTAGTTAATCAGTGTAATATATAGTGTAGTTAACCAGTGTAATATATAGTGTAGTTAATATATAGTGTAGTTAATCAGTGTAATATATAGTATAGTTAACCAGTGTAATATATAGTGTAGTTAACCAGTGCAATATATAGTGTAGTTAACGGTGTAATATATAGTGTAGTTAACCGGTGTAATATATAGTGTAGTTAGTCAGTGTAATATATAGTGTAGTTAGTCAGTGTAATATATAGTGTAGTTAACCAGTGTAATATATAGTGTAGTTAACCAGTGTAATATATAGTGTAGTTAACCAGTGTAATATATAGTGTAGTTAATCAGTGTATATAGTGTAGTTATCAGTAGTGTAGTTAACCAGTGTAATATATAGTGTAGTTAACCAGTGCAATATATAGTGTAGTTAATATAGTGTAGTTAACCAGTGTAATATATAGTGTAGTTAATATAGTGTAGTTAACCAGTGTAATATATAGTGTAGTTAACCAGTGTAATATATAGTGTAGTTACCCTGTGTAATATATAGGACTGCAAATATTTTTAAGGAAAATGTTTTCACTTAAATCAATGAAATACATGCAGTTGTGGAAGCACAACTTACCTGGTTTCTGACCTCCTCTGTAAACAGAAGAAAGAGAAGATAAAACATGATGTATTATGGGTACTAGAACATGAAGACAGACTACATCCTCACTATTCTGACCCAGTCTGGAGACAGTAGATAAAACATGATGCATTATGGGTACTAGAACATGAAGACAGACTACATCCTCTCTATTCTGACCTCCTCTGGAGACAGTAGATAAAAATGATGCATTATGGGTACTAGAACATGAAGACAGACTACATGAATATAGTAAACACAGAGACAACTCTCTACCCAGTACAGTCTTGTCAGGTTTTGAAGATCATCTAGGGGAGCCTATTTAATCATCTTGCCACCAAAACAGACAGACAGACAGACAGACAGACAGACAGACAGGTACATAGACAGACACAAACACACTACTTACAAAGGTAACATTCTTCCTCATTTGAATCTGTGGATGTTGGTAAAAAACAGATAATCAGTTATTAGACATGTTGACACCTAAAACCATCATGTTATGGTCTATCAGTACAGCCAGTAGAGGACTGGTCCCCTCAGAGCCTGGTTCCTCTGGTCTACCCAGTACAGCCAGTAGAGGACTGGTCACCCCTCAGAGCCTGGTTCCTCTGGTCTACCCAGTACAGCCAGTAGAGGACTGGTCACCCCTCAGAGCCTGGTTCCTCTGGTCTACCCAGTACAGCCAGTAGAGGACTGGTCACCCTCAGAGCCTGGTTCCTCTGGTCTACCCAGTACAGCCAGTAGAGGACTGGTCACCCCTCAGAGCCTGGTTCCTCTGGTCTACCCAGTACAGCCAGTAGAGGACTGGTCACCCCTAAGAGCCTGGTTCCTCTGGTCTACCCAGTACAGCCAGTAGAGGACTGGTCACCCCTCAGAGCCTGGTTCCTCTCTACCCAGTACAGCCAGTAGAGGACTGGTCACCCCTCAGAGCCTGGTTCCTCTCTACCCAGAGCCTACCCAGTACAGCCAGTAGAGGACTGGTCACCCCTCAGAGCCTGGTTCTCTGGTCTACCCAGTACAGCCAGTAGAGGACTGGTCACCCCTCAGAGCCTGGTTCCTCTGGTCTACCCAGTACAGCCAGTAGAGGACTGGTCACCCCTCAGAGCCTGGTTCCTCTCCACCCAGTACAGCCAGTAGAGGACTGGTCACCCCTCAGAGCCTGGTTCCTCTGGTCTACCCAGTACAGCCAGTAGAGGACTGGTCACCCCTCAGAGCCTGGTTCCTCTCTACCCAGTACAGCCAGTAGAGGACTGGTCACCCCTCAGAGCCTGGTTCCTCTCTACCCAGTACAGCCAGTAGAGGACTGGTCACCCCTCAGAGCCTGGTTCCTCTCTACCCAGTACAGCCAGTAGAGGACTGGTCACCCCTCAGAGCCTGGTTCCTCTCTACCCAGTACAGCCAGTAGAGGACTGGTCACCCCTCAGAGCCTGGTTCCTCTGGTCTACCCAGTACAGCCAGTAGAGGACTGGTCACCCCTCAGAGCCTGGTTCCTCTCTACCCAGTACAGCCAGTAGAGGACTGGTCACCCCTCAGAGCCTGGTTCCTCTCTACCCAGTACAGCCAGTAGAGGACTGGTCAAGCCCCTCAGAGCCTGGTTCCTCTGGTCTACCCAGTACAGCCAGTAGAGGACTGGTCACCCCTCAGAGCCTGGTTCCTCTGGTCTACCCAGTACAGCCAGTAGAGGACTGGTCACCCTCAGAGCCTGGTTCCTCTCTACCCAGTACAGCCAGTAGAGGACTGGTCACCCCTCAGAGCCTGGTTCCTCTCTACCCAGTACAGCCAGTAGAGGACTGGTCACCCCTCAGAGCCTGGTTCCTCTGGTCTACCCAGTACAGCCAGTAGAGGACTGGTCACCCCTCAGAGCCTGGTTCCTCTCTACCCAGTACAGCCAGTAGAGGACTGGTCACCCCTCAGAGCCTGGTTCCTCTGGTCTACCCAGTACAGCCAGTAGAGGACTGGTCACCCCTCAGAGCCTGGTTCCTCTGGTCTACCCAGTACAGCCAGTAGAGGACTGGTCACCCCTCAGAGCCTGGTTCCTCTCTACCCAGTACAGCCAGTAGAGGACTGGTCACCCCTCAGAGCCTGGTTCCTCTCTACCCAGTACAGCCAGTAGAGGACTGGTCACCCCTCAGAGCCTGGTTCCTCTGCCAGTCTACCCAGTACAGCCAGTAGAGGACTGGTCACCCCTCAGAGCCTGGTTCCTCTGGTCTACCCAGTACAGCCAGTAGAGGACTGGTCACCCCTCAGAGCCTGGTTCCTCTGGTCTACCCAGTACAGCCAGTAGAGGACTGGTCACCCCCAGAGCCTGGTTCCTCTGGTCTACCCAGTACAGCCAGTAGAGGACTGGTCACCCCTCAGAGCCTGGTTCCTCTCTACCCAGTACAGCCAGTAGAGGACTGGTCACCCTCTCAGAGCCTGGTTCCTAGAGGAGTACAGCCAGTAGAGGACTGGTCACCCCTAAGAACAGAGAACTGTTTCTCCACTGGTCAGCCAGTCAGTTATTAGGTTCCATTGGTTTAGTTTGAACAGGCAGACTGGTCACTCAGAACCTGGTTCCTCTCTACCCAGTACAGCCAGTAGAGGACTGGTCACCCCTCAGAGCCTGGTTCCTCTGGTCTACCCAGTACAGCCAGTAGAGGACTGGTCACCCTCAGAGCCTGGTTCCTCTAGTTACCCAGTACAGCCAGTAGAGGACTGGTCACCCCTCAGAGCCTGGTTCCTCTCTACCCAGTACAGCCAGTAGAGGACTGGTCACCCCTCAGAGCCTGGTTCCTCTCTACCCAGTACAGCCAGTAGAGGACTGGTCACCCCTCAGAGCCTGGTTCATTGGTACCCAGTACAGCCAGTAGCAGACTGGTCACCCCTCAGAGCCTGGTTCATTTCTCCAGTCAGCCAGTAGAGGACATTGGTCACCCCTCAGAGCCTGGCACTAAGACAGCCAGTAGAGGACTACCCAGTCAGCTCCATTATTAGTTACATTGGTTTAGTTTGAACAGCAGCCTGGCCTCAGAGGAACGTCTACCCAGTACAGCCAGTACTGGGTTTAGGATTGGTCACCCCTCAGAGCCTGGTTCCTCTGGCACCCAGTACAGCCAGTAGAGGACTGGTCACCCCTCAGAGCCTGGTTCCATCTACCCAGTACACATTAGAGGACTGGTCAGTCCCTCAGAGCCTGGTTCCTCTAGTCTACCCAGTACAGTCAGTAGCAGGACTGGTCACCCCTCAGAGCCTGTTTCCCCAGTCACCCAGTACAGTTCACAGTTTAGAGAACTGGTCACCACTCAGAGCCTGGTTCCTCTCTACCCAGTACAGCTCCATTATTAGGACTGGTCACCCCTCAGAGCCTGTTTCCTCACTAAGAACAGTAGGGATGTCAGCAGTCAGCTCCATCATTAGTTACATTGGTTTAGTTTGAACAGCAGACTGGCACTATGAACAGAGGGCTCGTCATCTTCAACCATCAGCTCCATTATTAGTTACATTGGTTTATTTGAACAGGCAGACTGGCACTAAGAACAGAGGGAACCTTTCCCAGTCAGCTCCATTAAGTTCTGATTGGTTTAGTTTGAACAGGCAGACTGGCACTAAGAACAGATGGAACGTTTCTCCATAGCTCCATTATTGGGTTACATTGGTTTAGTTTGAACAGGCAGACTGGCACTAAGAACAGAGGGGTTCACCCTAGTAAACTCCATTATTAGGCAATTCCACTAGTAAAGCTGCTATCTCTGTGCTACTACTACTAATATTGGGTTAATACCCTAGTAAACTATAGGAGGATACATGGCTGATATCTCAGTCTATTTGGTTTAGATGGACTAGTAAACTATAGGAGGATACATGGCTGGTATCTCAGTCTATTGGGTTCACCCTAGTAAACTATAGGAGGATACATGGCTGGTATCTCAGTCTATTGGGTTCACCCTAGTAAACTATAGGAGGATACATGGCTGATATCTCAGTCTATTGATGTAATATTGGGTTCACCCTAGTAAACTATAGGAGGATACATGGCTGGTATCTCAGTCTATTGGGTTCACCCTAGTAAACTATAGGAGGATACATGGCTGATATCTCAGTCTATTGGGTTCACCCTAGTAAACTATAGGAGGATACATGGCTGGTATCTCAGTCTATTGGGTTCACCCTAGTAAACTATAGGAGGATACATGGCTGGTATCTCAGTCTATTGGGTTCACCCTAGTAAACTATAGGAGGATACATGGCTGGTATCTCAGTCTATTGGGTTCACCCTAGTAAACTATAGGAGGATACATGGCTGATATCTCAGTCTATTGGGTTCACCCTAGTAAACTATAGGAGGATACATGGCTGATATCTCAGTCTATTGGGTTCACCCTAGTAAACTATAGGAGGATACATGGCTGGTATATCTCAGTCTATTGGGTTCACCCTAGTAGACTATAGGAGGATACATGGCTGGTATCTCAGTCTATTGATGTAATAGAGTTGGGTTCACCCTAGTAAACTATAGGAGGATACATGGCTGGTATCTCAGTCTATTGGGTTCACCCTAGTAAACTATAGGAGGATACATGGCTGGTATCTCAGTCTATTGGGTTCACCCTAGTAAACTATAGGAGGATACATGGCTGGTATCTCAGTCTATTGGGTAAACTATCACCCTAGTAAACTATAGGAGGATACATGGCTGATATCTCAGTCTGTTGATGTAAGAGTTGGGTTCACCCTAGTAGACTATAGGAGGATACATGGCTGGTATCTCAGTCTATTGGGTTCACCCTAGTAGACTATAGGAGGATACATGGCTGGTATCTCATTATATTGATGTAATAGAGTTGGGTTCACCCTAGTAAACTATAGGAGGATACATGGCTGGTATCTCAGTCTATTGATGTAATAGAGTTGGGTTCACCCTAGTAAACTATAGGAGGATACATGGCTGGTATCTCAGTCTATTGGGTTCACCCTAGTAGACTATAGGAGGATACATGGCTGGTATCTCAGTCTATTGATGTAATAGAGTTGGGTTCACCCTAGTAAACTATAGGAGGATACATGGCTGGTATCTCAGTCTATTGGGTTCACCCTAGTAAACTATAGGAGGATACATGGCTGGTATCTCAGTCTATTGGGTTCACCCTAGTAAACTATAGGAGGATACATGGCTGATATCTCAGTCTATTGATGTAATAGAGTTGGGTTCACCCTAGTAAACTATAGGAGGATACATGGCTGGTATCTCAGTCTATTGATGTAATAGAGTTGGGTTCACCCTAGTAAACTATAGGAGGATACATGGCTGATATCTCAGTCTATTGATGTAATAGAGTTGGGTTCACCCTAGTAAACTATAGGAGGATACATGGCTGGTATCTCAGTCTATTGATGTAATAGAGTTGGGTTCACCCTAGTAAACAATAGGAGGATACATGGCTGGTATCTCAGTCTATTGGGTTCACCCTAGTAAACTATAGGAGGATACATGGCTGGTATCTCAGTCTATTGGGTTCACCCTAGTAAACTATAGGAGGATACATGGCTGGTATCTCAGTCTATTGGGTTCACCCTAGTAAACTATAGCAGGATACATGGATGATATCTCAGTCTATTGGGTTCACCCTAGTAAACTATAGCAGGATACATGGATGATATCTCAGTCTATTGGGTTCACCCTAGTAAACTATAGGAGGATACATGGCTGATATCTCAGTCTATTGGGTTCACCCTAGTAAACTATAGGAGGATACATGGCTGATATCTCAGTCTATTGATGTAATAGAGTTGGGTTCACCCTAGTAAACTATAGGAGGATACATGGCTGGTATCTCAGTCTATTGGGTTCACCCTAGTAAACTATAGGAGGATACATGGCTGGTATCTCAGTCTATTGGGTTCACCCTAGTAAACTATAGCAGGATACATGGCTGATATCTCAGTCTATTGGGTTCACCCTAGTAAACTATAGCAGGATACATGGATGATATCTCAGTCTATTGATGTAGTAGAGTTAACCTACATCATCATTATTGCAGACTTTCACACACAACTCACCACTCTGTCTTCTGACCTCTAGACAGAAGAAAGAGAAGATAAAACATGATGTATTATGGGTACTAGAACATGAAGACAGACTACATCCTCTCTATTCTGACCTTTTCACTTAAATAATCATTGAATCATGAGATTCATACAGTATATATTTTTTAAGGAAAGTGTATTCACTTAAATCAATGAAATACATGCAGTTGTTCAACTCACCAGTCTCTATTTTGAGCTTGTCTGTAGACAGAAGAAAGAGAAGATAAAATATGATGTATTATGGGTACTAGAACATGAAGCCTGACTACATGAATATAGTAAACACAGAGACAATACTTACCCAGCTGTCCTGGCAGGTTTAGAAGTTCATTTAGAGGGGAGAAATATATTCACTCATCGTCACCAAGACAGACAGGAAAACAGGCAAACACACTACTTACAAAGGTCTTCCTCATTTGAATCAGTAGATGTTTGTAAAAAACAGAATCAGTTAGAAGACACCTTCTAAAACATGTTATTATCTAACGCTGGTACCTCCTCAGAGCCTGGTTCCTCTGGTCTACCCAGTACAGCCAGTAGAGGACTGGTCACCCCTCAGAGCCTGGTTCCTCTGGTCTACCCAGTACAGCCAGTAGAGGACTGGTCACCCTCAGAGCCTGGTTCCTCTGGTCTACCCAGTACAGCCAGTAGAGGACTGGTCACCCCTCAGAGCCTGGTTCCTCTGGTCTACCCAGTACAGCCAGTAGAGGACTGGTCACCCCTCAGAGCCTGGTTCCTCTGGTCTACCCAGTACAGCCAGTAGAGGACTGGTCACCCCTCAGAGCCTGGTTCCTCTGGTCTACCCAGTACAGCCAGTAGAGGACTGGTCACCCCTCAGAGCCTGGTTCCTATCTACCCAGTACAGCCAGTAGAGGACTGGTCACCCCTCAGAGCCTGGTTCCTCTCCACCCAGTACAGCCAGTAGAGGACGGGTCACCCCTCAGAGCCTGGTTCCTCTGGTCTACCCAGTACAGCCAGTAGAGGACTGGTCACCCCTCAGAGCCTGTTTCCTCTGGTCTACCCAGTACAGCCAGTAGTGGACTGGTCACCCCTCAGAGCCTGGTTCCTCTGGTCTACCCAGTACAGCCAGTAGAGGACTGGTCCCCCCACAGAGCCTGGTTCCTCTCTACCCAGTACAGCCAGTAGAGGACTGGTCACCCCTCAGAGCCTGGTTCCTCTGGTCTACCCAGTACAGCCAGTAGAGGACTGGTCACCCCTCAGAGCCTGGTTCCTCTCTACCCAGTACAGCCAGTAGAGGACTGGTCACCCCTCAGAGCCTGGTTCCTCTGGTCTACCCAGTACAGCCAGTAGAGAACTGGTCAACCCTCAGAGCCTGGTTCCTCTCTACCCAGTACAGCCAGTAGAGAACTGGTCACCCCTCAGAGCCTGGTTCCTCTGGTCTACCCAGTACAGCCAGTAGAGAACTGGTCAACCCTCAGAGCCTGGTTCCTCTCTATCCAGTACAGCCAGTAGAGGACTGGTCACCACACAGAGCCTGGTTTATATTCCAGTGATATGTAACCAGAGGTAGAGAGGTTCTTACCCAGGTGATAGACTAGATAAGGTTTATATTCCAGTGATATGTAACCAGAGGTAGAGAGGTTCTTACCCAGGTGATAGACTAGATAAGGTTTATATTCCAGTGATATGTAACCAGAGGTAGAGAGGTTCTTACCCAGGTGATAGACTAGATAAGGTTTATATTCCAGTGATATGTAACCAGAGGTAGAGAGGTTCTTACCCAGGTGATAGACTAGATAAGGTTTATATTCCAGTGATATGTACCCAGAGGTAGAGAGGTTCTTACCCAGGTGATAGACTAGATAAGGTTTATATTCCAGTGATATGTGACCAGAGGTAGAGAGGTTCTTACCCAGGTGATAGACTAGATAAGGTTTATATTCCAGTGATATGTAACCAGAGGTAGAGAGGTTCTTACCCAGGTGATAGACTAGATAAGGTTTATATTCCAGTGATATGTAACCAGAGGTAGAGAGGTTCTTACCCAGGTGATAGACTAGATAAGGTTTATATTCCAGTGATATGTACCCAGAGGTAGAGAGGTTCTTACCCAGGTGATAGACTAGATAAGGTTTATATTCCAGTGATATGTAACCAGAGGTAGAGAGGTTCTTACCCAGGTGATAGACTAGATAAGGTTTATATTCCAGTGATATGTAACCAGAGGTAGAGAGGTTCTTACCCAAGTCTCTGACAAGGTTAGATTCCAGATCCAGGAGAATCCTGTAAAAGTCTAATTTCACACTTCTTGAGTCTTCTGCTACTTCTAGGTCCTGGTACAACTGTCTCATCTGTTCCTGGCTGGTCATCTGGTTGATCCTGGTGTTACAGAACAACTCCTCATAGAACAGCTCATGAAGGATGGGCTTCACCTTGGTAACCCTCTGAATGAGTTGATCCTTATGGACGTCCACAAATATGGCTCCTGAAAAGATGTAGAGTTATATAGTGTAGAACAAGAGGACATTACTAGTCAGGTTAGATGTAGAGTTATATACTGTAGAACAAGAGGACATTACTAGTCAGGTTAGATGTAGAGGACATTACTAGTCAGGTTAGATGTAGAGTTATATAGTGCAGAACAAGAGGACATTACTAGTCAGGTTAGATGTAGAGGACATTACTAGTCAGGTTAGATGTAGAGTTATATACTGTAGAGCAAGAGGACATTACTAGTCAGGTTAGATGTAGAGTTATATACTGTAGAACAAGAGGACATTACTAGTCAGGTTAGATGTAGAGTTATATACTGTAGAACAAGAGGACATTACTAGTCAGGTTAGATGTAGAGTTATATACTGTAGAACAAGAGGACATTACTAGTCAGGTTAGATGTAGAGGACATTACTAGTCAGGTTAGATGTAGAGTTATATAGTGTAGAACAAGAGGATATTACTAGTCAGGTTAGATCTAGAGGACATTACTAGTCAGGTTAGATGTAGAGTTATATACTGTAGAACAAGAGGATATTACTAGTCAGGTTAGATGTAGAGTTATATAGTGTAGAACAAGAGGACATTACTAGTCAGGTTAGATGTAGAGTTATATAGTGTAGAACAAGAGGATATTACTAGTCAGGTTAGATCTAGAGGACATTACTAGTCAGGTTAGATGTAGAGTTATATAGTGTAGAACAAGAGGACATTACTAGTCAGGTTAGATGTAGAGGACATTACTAGTCAGGTTAGATGTAGAGTTATATACTGTAGAACAAGAGGACATTACTAGTCAGGTTAGATGTAGAGTTATATACTGTAGAACAAGAGGACATTACTAGTCAGGTTAGATGTAGAGGACATTACTAGTCAGGTTAGATGTAGAGTTATATACTGTAGAACTAGAGGACATTACTAGTCAGGTTAGATGTAGAGGACATTACTAGTCAGGTTAGATGTAGAGGACATTACTAGTCAGGTTAGATGTAGAGTTATATACTGTAGAACAAGAGGACATTACTAGTCAGGTTAGATGTAGAGGACATTACTAGTCAGGTTAGATGTAGAGGACATTACTAGTCAGGTTAGATGTAGAGGACATTACTAGTCAGGTTAGATGTAGAGTTATATACTGTAGAGCAAGAGGACATTACTAGTCAGGTTAGATGTAGAGTTATATACTGCAGAACAAGAGGACATTACTAGTCAGGTTAGATGTAGAGGACATTACTAGTCAGGTTAGATGTAGAGTTATATACTGTAGAACAAGAGGACATTACTAGTCAGGTTAGATGTAGAGTTATATACTGTAGAACAAGAGGACATTACTAGTCAGGTTAGATGTAGAGTTATATACTGTAGAACAAGAGGACATTACTAGTCAGGTTAGATGTAGAGTTATATACTGCAGAACAAGAGGACATTACTAGTCAGGTTAGATGTAGAGTTATATACTGTAGAACAAGAGCACATTACTAGTCAGGTTAGATGTAGAGTTATATACTGTAGAACAAGAGGACATTACTAGTCAGGTTAGATGTAGAGTTATATACTGTAGAACAAGAGGACATTACTAGTCAGGTTAGATGTAGAGGACATTACTAGTCAGGTTAGATGTAGAGTTATATAGTGTAGAACAAGAGGACATTACTAGTCAGGTTAGATGTAGAGGACATTACTAGTCAGGTTAGATGTAGAGGACATTACTAGTCAGGTTAGATGTAGAGGACATTACTAGTCAGGTTAGATGTAGAGTTATATACTGTAGAGCAAGAGGACATTACTAGTTAGGTTAGATGTAGAGTTATATACTGCAGAACAAGAGGACATTACTAGTCAGGTTAGATGTAGAGGACATTACTAGTCAGGTTAGATGTAGAGTTATATACTGTAGAACAAGAGCACATTACTAGTCAGGTTAGATGTAGAGTTATATACTGTAGAACAAGAGGACATTACTAGTCAGGTTAGATGTAGAGTTATATACTGTAGAACAAGAGGACATTACTAGTCAGGTTAGATGTAGAGTTATATACTGTAGAACAAGAGGACATTACTAGTCAGGTTAGATGTAGAGGACATTACTAGTCAGGTTAGATGTAGAGGACATTACTAGTCAGGTTAGATGTAGAGTTATATACTGTAGAACAAGAGGACATTACTAGTCAGGTTAGATGTAGAGTTATATACTGTAGAACTAGAGGACATTACTAGACAGGTTAGATGTAGAGGACATTACTAGACAGGTTAGATGTAGAGTTATATACTGTAGAACAAGAGGACATTACTAGTCAGGTTAGATGTAGAGTTATATACTGTAGAACTAGAGGACATTACTAGTCAGGTTAGATGTAGAGGACATTACTAGTCAGGTTAGATGTAGAGTTATATACTGTAGAACAAGAGGACATTACTAGTCAGGTTAGATGTAGAGTTATATACTGTAGAACAAGAGGACATTACTAGTCAGGTTAGATGTAGAGGACATTACTAGTCAGGTTAGATGTAGAGTTATATACTGTAGAACAAGAGGACATTACTAGTTATGTTAGATGTAGAGTTATATACTGTAGAACAAGAGGACATTACTAGTCAGGTTAGATGTAGAGGACATTACTAGTCAGGTTAGATGTAGAGTTATATACTGTAGAACAAGAGGACATTACTAGTCAGGTTAGATGTAGAGGACATTACTAGTCAGGTTAGATGTAGAGTTATATAGTGTAGAACAAGAGGACATTACTAGTCAGGTTAGATGTAGAGTTATATACTGTAGAACAAGAGGACATTACTAGTCAGGTTAGATGTAGAGGACATTACTAGTCAGGTTAGATGTAGAGTTATATAGTGCAGAACAAGAGGACATTACTAGTCAGGTTAGATGTAGAGGACATTACTAGTCAGGTTAGATGTAGAGTTATATACTGTAGAACAAGAGGACATTACTAGTCAGGTTAGATGTAGAGTTATATACTGTAGAACAAGAGGACATTACTAGTCAGGTTAGATGTAGAGTTATATACTGTAGAACAAGAGGACATTACTAGTCAGGTTAGATGTAGAGGACATTACTAGTCAGGTTAGATGTAGAGTTATATAGTGTAGAACAAGAGGACATTACTAGTCAGGTTAGATGTAGAGGACATTACTAGTCAGGTTAGATGTAGAGTTATATAGTGTAGAACAAGAGGATATTACTAGTCAGGTTAGATGTAGAGTTATATAGTGTAGAACAAGAGGACATTACTAGTCAGGTTAGATGTAGAGTTATATAGTGTAGAACAAGAGGACATTACTAGTCAGGTTAGATGTAGAGGACATTACTAGTCAGGTTAGATGTAGAGGACATTACTAGTCAGGTTAGATGTAGAGGACATTACTAGTCAGGTTAGATGTAGAGTTATATACTGTAGAGCAAGAGGACATTACTAGTTAGGTTAGATGTAGAGTTATATACTGCAGAACAATAGGACATTACTAGTCAGGTTAGATGTAGAGGACATTACTAGTCAGGTTAGATGTAGAGTTATATACTGTAGAACTAGAGGACATTACTAGTCAGGTTAGATGTAGAGTTATATACTGTAGAACAAGAGGACATTACTAGTCAGGTTAGATGTAGAGTTATATACTGTAGAACAAGAGGACATTACTAGTCAGGTTAGATGTAGAGTTATATACTGCAGAACAAGAGGACATTACTAGTCAGGTTAGATGTAGAGTTATATACTGTAGAACAAGAGACATTACTAGTCAGGTTAGATGTAGAGTTATATACTGTAGAACAAGAGGACATTACTAGTCAGGTTAGATGTAGAGTTATATACTGTAGAACAAGAGGACATTACTAGTCAGGTTAGATGTAGAGGACATTACTAGTCAGGTTAGATGTAGAGTTATATAGTGTAGAACAAGAGGACATTACTAGTCAGGTTAGATGTAGAGGACATTACTAGTCAGGTTAGATGTAAAGGACATTACTAGTCAGGTTAGATGTAGAGGACATTACTAGTCAGGTTAGATGTAGAGTTATATACTTTAGAGCAAGAGGACATTACTAGTTAGGTTAGATGTAGAGTTATATACTGCAGAACAAGAGGACATTACTAGTCAGGTTAGATGTAGAGGACATTACTAGTCAGGTTAGATGTAGAGTTATATACTTTAGAACAAGAGAACATTACTAGTCAGGTTAGATGTAGAGTTATATACTGTAGAACAAGAGGACATTACTAGTCAGGTTAGATGTAGAGTTATATACTGTAGAACAAGAGGACATTACTAGTCAGGTTAGATGTAGAGTTATATACTGTAGAACAAGAGGACATTACTAGTCAGGTTAGATGTAGAGGACATTACTAGTCAGGTTAGATGTAGAGGACATTACTAGTCAGGTTAGATGTAGAGTTATATACTGTAGAACAAGAGGACATTACTAGTCAGGTTAGATGTAGAGTTATATACTGTAGAACTAGAGGACATTACTAGACAGGTTAGATGTAGAGGACATTACTAGACAGGTTAGATGTAGAGTTATATACTGTAGAACAAGAGGACATTACTAGTCAGGTTAGATGTAGAGTTATATACTGTAGAACTAGAGGACATTACTAGTCAGGTTAGATGTAGAGGACATTACTAGTCAGGTTAGATGTAGAGTTATATACTGTAGAACAAGAGGACATTACTAGTCAGGTTAGATGTAGAGTTATATACTGTAGAACAAGAGGACATTACTAGTCAGGTTAGATGTAGAGGACATTACTAGTCAGGTTAGATGTAGAGTTATATACTGTAGAACAAGAGGACATTACTAGTTATGTTAGATGTAGAGTTATATACTGTAGAACAAGAGGACATTACTAGTCAGGTTAGATGTAGAGGACATTACTAGTCAGGTTAGATGTAGAGTTATATACTGTAGAACAAGAGGACATTACTAGTCAGGTTAGATGTAGAGGACATTACTAGTCAGGTTAGATGTAGAGTTATATACTGTAGAACAAGAGGACATTACTAGTCAGGTTAGATGTAGAGTTATATACTGTAGAACAAGAGGACATTACTAGTCAGGTTAGATGTAGAGGACATTACTAGTCAGGTTAGATGTAGAGTTATATAGTGCAGAACAAGAGGACATTACTAGTCAGGTTAGATGTAGAGGACATTACTAGTCAGGTTAGATGTAGAGGACATTACTAGTCAGGTTAGATGTAGAGTTATATAGTGTAGAACAAGAGGACATTACTAGTCAGGTTAGATGTAGAGGACATTACTAGTCAGGTTAGATGTAGAGGACATTACTAGTCAGGTTAGATGTAGAGTTATATACTGTAGAGCAAGAGGACATTACTAGTTAGGTTAGATGTAGAGTTATATACTGCAGAACAAGAGGACATTACTAGTCAGGTTAGATGTAGAGGACATTACTAGTCAGGTTAGATGTAGAGTTATATACTGTAGAACAAGAGGACATTACTAGTCAGGTTAGATGTAGAGTTATATACTGCAGAACAAGAGGACATTATTAGTCAGGTTAGATGTAGAGGACATTACTAGTCAGGTTAGATGTAGAGTTATATACTGTAGAACAAGAGCACATTACTAGTCAGGTTAGATGTAGAGTTATATACTGTAGAACAAGAGGACATTACTAGTCAGGTTAGATGTAGAGTTATATACTGTAGAACAAGAGGACATTACTAGTCAGGTTAGATGTAGAGTTATATACTGTAGAACAAGAGGACATTACTAGTCAGGTTAGATGTAGAGGACATTACTAGTCAGGTTAGATGTAGAGGACATTACTAGTCAGGTTAGATGTAGAGTTATATACTGTAGAACAAGAGGACATTACTAGTCAGGTTAGATGTAGAGTTATATACTGTAGAACTAGAGGACATTACTAGACAGGTTAGATGTAGAGGACATTACTAGACAGGTTAGATGTAGAGTTATATACTGTAGAACAAGAGGACATTACTAGTCAGGTTAGATGTAGAGTTATATACTGTAGAACTAGAGGACATTACTAGTCAGGTTAGATGTAGAGGACATTACTAGTCAGGTTAGATGTAGAGTTATATACTGTAGAACAAGAGGACATTACTAGTCAGGTTAGATGTAGAGTTATATACTGTAGAACAAGAGGACATTACTAGTCAGGTTAGATGTAGAGGACATTACTAGTCAGGTTAGATGTAGAGTTATATACTGTAGAACAAGAGGACATTACTAGTTATGTTAGATGTAGAGTTATATACTGTAGAACAAGAGGACATTACTAGTCAGGTTAGATGTAGAGGACATTACTAGTCAGGTTAGATGTAGAGTTATATACTGTAGAACAAGAGGACATTACTAGTCAGGTTAGATGTAGAGGACATTACTAGTCAGGTTAGATGTAGAGTTATATACTGTAGAACAAGAGGACATTACTAGTCAGGTTAGATGTAGAGGACATTACTAGTCAGGTTAGATGTAGAGTTATATACTGTAGAACAAGAGGACATTACTAGTTATGTTAGATGTAGAGTTATATACTGTAGAACAAGAGGACATTACTAGTCAGGTTAGATGTAGAGGACATTACTAGTCAGGTTAGATGTAGAGTTATATACTGTAGAACAAGAGGACATTACTAGTCAGGTTAGATGTAGAGGACATTACTAGTCAGGTTAGATGTAGAGTTATATACTGTAGAACAAGAGGACATTACTAGTCAGGTTAGATGTAGAGGACATTACTAGTCAGGTTAGATGTAGAGGACATTACTAGTCAGGTTAGATGTAGAGTTATATACTGTAGAACAAGAGGACATTACTAGTCAGGTTAGATGTAGAGGACATTACTAGTCAGGTTAGATGTAGAGTTATATACTGTAGAACAAGAGGACATTACTAGTCAGGTTAGATGTAGAGGACATTACTAGTCAGGTTAGATGTAGAGTTATATAGTGCAGAACAAGAGGACATTACTAGTCAGGTTAGATGTAGAGGACATTACTAGTCAGGTTAGATGTAGAGGACATTACTAGTCAGGTTAGATGTAGAGTTATATAGTGTAGAACAAGAGGACATTACTAGTCAGGTTAGATGTAGAGGACATTACTAGTCAGGTTAGATGTAGAGGACATTACTAGTCAGGTTAGATGTAGAGGACATTACTAGTCAGGTTAGATGTAGAGGACATTACTAGTCAGGTTAGATGTAGAGTTATATACTGTAGAGCAAGAGGACATTACTAGTTAGGTTAGATGTAGAGTTATATACTGCAGAACAAGAGGACATTACTAGTCAGGTTAGATGTAGAGGACATTACTAGTCAGGTTAGATGTAGAGTTATATACTGTAGAACAAGAGGACATTACTAGTCAGGTTAGATGTAGAGTTATATACTGTAGAACAAGAGGACATTACTAGTCAGGTTAGATGTAGAGTTATATACTGTAGAACAAGAGGACATTACTAGTCAGGTTAGATGTAGAGGACATTACTAGTCAGGTTAGATGTAGAGTTATATACTGTAGAACAAGAGGACATTACTAGTCAGGTTAGATGTAGAGGACATTACTAGTCAGGTTAGATGTAGAGGACATTACTAGTCAGGTTAGATGTAGAGGACATTACTAGTCAGGTTAGATGTAGAGTTATATACTGTAGAGCAAGAGGACATTACTAGTTAGGTTAGATGTAGAGTTATATACTGCAGAACAAGAGGACATTACTAGTCAGGTTAGATGTAGAGGACATTACTAGTCAGGTTAGATGTAGAGTTATATACTGTAGAACAAGAGGACATTACTAGTCAGGTTAGATGTAGAGTTATATACTGTAGAACAAGAGGACGTTACTAGTCAGGTTAGATGTAGAGGACGTTACTAGTCAGGTTAGATGTAGAGGACGTTACTAGTCAGGTTAGATGTAGAGTTATATACTGTAGAACAAGAGGACATTACTAGTCAGGTTAGATGTAGAGTTATATACTGTAGAACAAGAGGACATTACTAGACAGGTTAGATGTAGAGGACATTACTAGACAGGTTAGATGTAGAGTTATATACTGTAGAACAAGAGGACATTACTAGTCAGGTTAGATGTAGAGTTATATACTGTAGAACTAGAGGACATTACTAGTCAGGTTAGATGTAGAGGACATTACTAGTCAGGTTAGATGTAGAGTTATATACTGTAGAACAAGAGGACATTACTAGTCAGGTTAGATGTAGAGTTATATACTGTAGAACAAGAGGACATTACTAGTCAGGTTAGATGTAGAGGACATTACTAGTCAGGTTAGATGTAGAGTTATATACTGTAGAACAAGAGGACATTACTAGTTATGTTAGATGTAGAGTTATATACTGTAGAACAAGAGGACATTACTAGTCAGGTTAGATGTAGAGGACATTACTAGTCAGGTTAGATGTAGAGTTATATACTGTAGAACAAGAGGACATTACTAGTCAGGTTAGATGTAGAGGACATTACTAGTCAGGTTAGATGTAGAGGACATTACTAGTCAGGTTAGATGTAGAGTTATATACTGCAGAACAAGAGGACATTACTAGTCAGGTTAGATGTAGAGGACATTACTAGTCAAGTTAGATGTAGAGTTATATACTGTAGAGCAAGAGGACATTACTAGTCAGGTTAGATGTAGAGGACATTACTAGTCAGGTTAGATGTAGAGTTATATACTGTAGAACAAGAGGACATTACTAGTCAGGTTAGATGTAGAGGACATTACTAGTCAGGTTAGATGTAGAGTTATATACTGCAGAACAAGAGGACATTACTAGTCAGGTTAGATGTAGAGGACATTACTAGTCAAGTTAGATGTAGAGTTATATACTGTAGAGCAAGAGGACATTACTAGTCAGGTTAGATGTAGAGGACATTACTAGTTAGGTTAGATGTAGAGTTATATACTGTAGAACAAGAGGACATTACTAGTCAGGTTAGATGTAGAGTTATATACTGTAGAACAAGAGGACATTACTAGTCAGGTTAGATGTAGAGGACATTACTAGTCAGATTAGATGTAGAGTTATATACTGTAGAACTAGAGGACATTACTAGTAGAGAAGAGTTGTTATATACTTATTTTCTTCATGTGAATCACAGGGACTGGTTGTTTCATCCTAACATTAACCATTAACAGCTACATTTTCATTCCTAAACGTCCCTTTTTCAGGATCTTTCAACGATAATTTGAAAAAATCCAAATAATTCACAGATCTTCATTGTAAAGAGTTTAAACACTGTTTCCCATGCTTGTTCAATGAACCATTAACAATTAATGAACATGCACCTGTGGAACGGTCGTTAAGACACTAACAGCTTACAGACAGTAGGTAGTTTAGGTCACAGTTATGAAAACGTAGGACACTCAAGAGGCCTTTATACTGACTCTGAAAAACACCAAAGAAGGGTCCATGTTCATCTGCATGAACGTGCCTTAGGCATGCTGCAAGGAGGCATGAGGACTGCAGATGTGGCCAGGGAAATAAATTGCAATGTCCGTACTGTGAGACACCTAAGACAACGCTACAGGGAGACAGGACAGACAGCTGATCATCCTCACAGTGGCAGACCACGTGTAACAACACCTGCACAGGATCAGTACATCCCAACATCACACCTGCGGGACAGGTACAGGATGGCAACAACAACTGCCCGAGTAACACCAGAAATGCACAATCCCTCCATCAGTGCTCAGACTGTCCGCAATAAGCTGAGAGAGGCTGGACTGAGGGCTTGTAGGCCTGTTTTAAGGCAGGTCCTCACCAGACATCACCAGCAACAACATCGCCTATGGGCACAAACCCACCATCGCTGGACCAGACAGTACTGGCAAAAAGTGCTCTTCACTGACGAGTCACGGTTTTGTCTCACCAGGGGTGATGGTCGGATTCGCGTTTATCGTCGAAGGACTGAGCGTTACACCGAGGCCTGTACTCTGGAGTGGGATCGATTTGGAGGTGGAGTGTCCGTCAGGGTCTGGGGCGTTGTGTCACAGCATCATCGGACTGAGCTTGTTGTCATTGAAGGCAATCTCAATGCTCTTGAGTGACCGGGAAGACATCCTCCTCCCTCATGTGGTACCCTTCCTGCAGACTCATCCTGACATTACCCTTCAGCATGACAATGCCACCAGCCATACTGCTCGTTCTGTGCGTGATTTCCTGCAATACAGGAATGTCAGTGCTCTGCCATGGCCAGCGAAGAGCCCGGATCTCAATCCCAGTCAGCACGTCTGGGACCTGTTGGATTGGAGGGCGGGGGCTCGGGCCATTCCCCCCAGAGTCCGGAAACTAGCAGGTGCCTTGGTGGAAGAGTGAGGTAACATCTCACAGCAAGAACTGGCAAATCTGGTGCAGTCCATGAGGAGGAGATGCACAATAGTACTTAATGCAGCTGACTGAGCTGATACTGACTGTTACTTTTGACTTTGATCCCCCCCCCCCCATTTGTTCAGGGACACATTATTCCATTCCTGTTAGTCACATGTCTGTGGAACTTGTTCAGTTCATGTCTCGGTTGTTGAATCTTGTTAAGTTCATACAAATATTTACACACGTTAAGTTTGTTGAAAAGAAACACAGTTGACAGTGAGAGGACGTTTCTTTTTTTGCTGAGATGGAGGTCACATCGCGCACCACTCCCTAGCATACTACTCGCCAATGTCCAGTCTCTTGACAACAAGGTAGACGAAATCCGAGCATTGGTTTCCTTCCAGAGAGACATCAGAGATTGTCACGTTCTCTGTTTCATGGAAACATGGCTCACTCGAGACATGCTATCGGAGTCGGTACAGCCACCTGGTTTCTTCACGCATCGTGCCGACAGAAACAAGCATCTTTCTGGTAAGAAGAAGGACGGGGCGTATGCCTTATGATTAACGAGACGTGGTGTGATCATAACAACATACAGGAACTCAAGTCCTTCTGTTCACCTGACCTAGAATTCCTTACATTCAAATGCCGACTGCATTATGTACCAAGAGAATTCTCTTAGATTATAATCACAGCCGTGTATAACTTCAAGAGGGCCACCATTGTCCCTGTTCCCAAGAAAGCTAAGGTACCAGAGCTAAATGACTACCGCCCCATAGCAGTCACCTCAGTCATCATGAAGTGCTTTGAGAGACTAGTCAAGGACCATATCACCTCCACCCTACCTGACACCCTAGACCCACTCCAATTTGCTTACCGCCCCTATAGGTCAACAGACACACAATCGCAACCATACTGCACACTGCCCTAACCCATCTGGACAAGAGGAATACCTATGTGAGAATGCTGTTCATCGACTACAGCTCGGCATTCAACACCATAGTACTCTCCAAACTCGTCATCAAGCTCGAGACCCTGGGTCACAACTAGAGGTCGACCGATTATGATTTTTCAACACCGATTATTGGAGGACCAAAAAAGCAGATACCGATTAATCGGCTGATTTAAAAAAATATATATATTTTTTGTAATAATGACAATTACAACAATACTGAATGAACACTTATTTTAACTTAATATAATACATCAATAAAATCAATTTAGCCTCAAATAAATAATGAATCATGTTCAATTTGGTTTAAATAATGTAAAAACAAAGTGTTGAGAAGAACGTAAAAGTGCAATATGTGCCATGTAAGAAAGCTAATGTTTCAGTTCCTTGCTCAGAACATGAGAACATATGAAAGCTGGTGGTTCCTTTTAACATGAGTCCTCAATATTCCCAGGTAAGAAGTTTTAGGTTGTAGTTATTTATTATAGGACTATTTCCCTCTAAACCATTTGTATTTAATTAACCTTTGACTATTGGATGTTCTTATAGGCACTTTAGTATTGCCAGTGTAACAGTATAGCTTCCGTCCCTCTCCTCGCTCCTCCCTGGGCTCGAACCAGAAACACAATGACAACAGCCACCACATCGAAGCAGCATTACCCATACAGAGCAAGGGAAACAACCACCCCAAGGCTCAGAGCGAGTGAAGTTTGAAACGCTATTAGCGCGTGCTAACTAGCTAGCCATTTCACTTCAGTTACACCAGCCTCATCTCGAGAGTTGATAGGCTTGAAGTCATAAACAGCACAATGCTTGACGCACAACGAAGAGCTGCTGGCAAAACGCACGAAAGAGCTGTTTGAATGAATGTTTACGCGCCTGCTTCTGCCTACCACCGCTCAGTCAGATACTTGTATGCTCAGTCAGATTATATCTAGTAATATCATCAACCATGTGTAGTTAACTTGTGATTATGATTGATTGTTTTTTATAAGATAAGTTTAATAATGCTAGCTAGCAACTTACCTTGGTTTACTGCATTCTCGTAACAGGTATTCTCCTTGTGGAGTGCGACGAGAGAGAGGCAGGTCGTTATTGCGTTGGACTAGTTAACTGTAATGTGAAATCTGTCTTTCTGCCCCTCAACGAGGCAGTTAACCCACCGTTCCTAGGCCGTCATTGAAAATACGAATGTGTTCTTAACTGACTTGCCTATTTAAATACAGATTAAATAAAGGTGTAAAATATATATTTTTTAAATAAAACATAAAATCGGCGTCCAAAAATACCGATTTATCTGATTGTTATGAAAACTTGATTCATTCACATTCCAATTAATCGGTCAACCTCTAGTCTCAAGCCCTGGATTTTCTGACAGGCTGCCCCCAGGTGGTGAAGGGACATCTCCACTTTGCTGATCCTCAACACTATGGCCTCACAAGTGGCTGCTGCCAACATACTGACTCAAATCTCTAGCCACTTTATCATATCATATCATTTACTTTATCATATCATGTTTAAAATACCCATTCATTACTCATCTCATATGTATATTCTGACCTCTATACCATCTACTGCATCTTGCCTATGCTGCACGGCCATAGCTCATCCATATATTTATATGTATATGTTCCTATTCCATCCCTTTACCTAGATTTGTGTGTATAAGGTAGTTATTGTGGAATTGTTAGATTACTTGTTAGATATTACTGCATTGTCGGAACTAGAAGCATTTAACTACACCCACATTTAACTACACCCACATTAACATCTGCTAAACATGTGTATGTGACCAATAAAATGTGATTTGATTTGAGTTTATATATATATATATATGTAAAGTATACAGCCAGTAGAGTACTGGTCACCCTCAGAGCCTGGTTCCTCTGGTCTACCCAGTACAGCCAGTAGAGGACTGGTCACCCCTCAGAGCCTGGTTCCTCTGGTCTACCCAGTACAGCCAGTAGAGGACTGGTCACCCTCAGAGCCTGGTTCCTCTGGTCTACCCAGTACAGCGGTTCTTACCCAGGTGATAGACTAGATAAGGTTTATATTCCAGTGATATGTAACCAGAGGTAGAGAGGTTCTTACCCAGGTGATAGACTAGATAAGGTTTATATTCCAGTGATATGTAACCAGAGGTAGAGAGGTTCTTACCCAGGTGATAGACTAGATAAGGTTTATATTCCAGTGATATGTAACCAGAGGTAGAGAGGTTCTTACCCAGGTGATAGACTAGATAAGGTTTATATTCCAGTGATATGTAACCAGAGGTAGAGAGGTTCTTACCCAGGTGATAGACTAGATAAGGTTTATATTCCAGTGATATGTAACCAGAGGTAGAGAGGTTCTTACCCAGGTGATAGACTAGATAAGGTTTATATTCCAGTGATATGTAACCAGAGGTAGAGAGGTTCTTACCCAGGTGATAGACTAGATAAGGTTTATATTCCAGTGATATGTAACCAGAGGTAGAGAGGTTCTTACCCAGGTGATAGACTAGATAAGGTTTATATTCCAGTGATATGTAACCAGAGGTAAAGAGGTTCTTACCCGGGTCGTTGACAAGGTCAGGTTCCAGATCCAGTAGAATCCTGTAAAAGTCTGATTTCATTTTAACCCCTCCAAAGTCTAGAGCCTCGTACAACAGTTCCATCTGGTCCTGTCTGGTCCTGGCAGCATGGATCTTAGAGTACCTCTCAGAACGGATCAAGTAAAATGCTATGGGAATCACCATGGTAACCCTCTGGATGAGGTGATCAATGTTTCTTTTCACAAACTTGGCATCACCTAGACAGGAAAGAAAACAGAGAGGTATATACACTGTAGAACAAGAGGACATTACTAGTCAGGTTAGATGTAGAGGACATTACTCGTCAGGTTAGATGTAGAGTTATGTTAGAAAAGAGATGACTACTTACGCTTCACGTCCCTTTTCAATTTGAAGTCCTTCACTGTAGACAGGAAATAATAAGAAATACATGAATATTCAGTCTGTGATTAACAGTTGACCCATCAGTATTATAGTAATAAACCATGAGGTCTGTGATTAACAGTTGACCCATCAGTATTATAGTGATAAACCATGAGGTCTGTGATTAACAGTTGACCCATCAGTATTATAGTGATAAACCATGAGGTCTGTGATTAACAGTTGACCCATCAGTATTATAGTAATAAACCATGAGGTCTGTGATTAACAGTTGACCCATCAGTATTATAGTAATAAACCATGAGGTCTGTGATTAACAGTTGACCCATCAGTATTATAGTAATAAACCATGAGGTCTGTGATTAACAGTTGACCCATCAGTATTATAGTAATAAACCATGAGGTCTGTGATTAACAGTTGACCCATCAGTATTATAGTAATAAACCATGAGGTCTGTGATTAACAGTTGACCCATCAGTATTATAGTAATAAACCATGAGGTCTGTGATTAACAGTTGACCCATCAGTATTATAGTAATAAACCATGAGGTCTGTGATTAACAGTTGACCCATCAGTATTATAGTAATAAACCATGAGGTCTGTGATTAACAGTTGACCCATCAGTATTATAGTAATAAACCATGAGGTCTGTGATTAACAGTTGACCCATCAGTATTATAGTAATAAACCATGAGGTCTGTGATTAACAGTTGACCCATCAGTATTATAGTAATAAACCATGAGGTCTGTGATTAACAGTTGACCCATCAGTATTATAGTAATAAACCATGAGGTCTGTGATTAACAGTTGACCCATCAGTATTATAGTAATAAACCATGAGGTCTGTGATTAACAGTTGACCCATCAGTATTATAGTAATAAACCATGAGGTCTGTGATTAACAGTTGACCCATCAGTATTATAGTAATAAACCATGAGGTCTGTGATTAACAGTTGACCCATCAGTATTATAGTAATAAACCATGAGGTCTGTGATTAACAGTTGACCCATCAGTATTATAGTAATAAACCATGAGGTCTGTGATTAACAGTTGACCCATCAGTATTATAGTAATAAACCATGAGGTCTGTGATTAACAGTTGACCCATCAGTATTATAGTAATAAACCATGAGGTCTGTGATTAACAGTTGACCCATCAGTATTATAGTAATAAACCATGAGGTCTGTGATTAACAGTTGACCCATCAGTATTATAGTAATAAACCATGAGGTCTGTGAATAACAGTTGACCCATCAGTATTATAGTAATAAACCATGAGGTCTGTGATTAACAGTTGACCCATCAGTATTATAGTAATAAACCATGAGGTCAGTGATTAACAGTTGACCCATCAGTATTATAGTAATAAACCATGAGGTCTGTGATTAACAGTTGACCCATCAGTATTATAGCAATAATCATAATCTCTATATGTGAAACTCTAACAAGACAACAACTTACCTTGTTCTTCCAGTAGTTCTCTACGCTTCTTCTCTGTAGACAAAAAAGAAACAAATGTATAAATTAATTACAAAAATAATCTTTAAAAAGCTAAAGTATTTAAAGTTATTTTTAATGTTTTTAAAACAAATTAATATACAGTATAACCATTAAAACCATCTGTGAGAAACAGTTGACCCATCAGTGTTATAGAAGGTAACCTGGTATAAATAAATTATATCCTGATCTAATACAGGACTGGTCTGAAGGTAACCTGGTATAAATGAATAGAGTCTAATGGACAGTATATGGGTCATTCCTAGTTATATCCTGATCTAATACAGGACTGGTCTGAAGGTAACCTGGTATAAATGAATAGAGTCTAATGGACAGTATATGGGTCATTCCTAGTTATATCCTGATCTAATACAGGACTGGTCTGAAGGTAACCTGGTATAAATGAATAGAGTCTAATGGACAGTATATGGGTCATTCCTAGTTATATCCTGTATATATAGTATATAAATATATATATTCTAAAATGGATTCAATCCTTTTTTTGCCCTCATCAATCTACACACAATACCCCATAATGACATCACAATACCCCATAATGACATCACAATACCCCATAATGACATCACAATACCCCATAATGACAAAGCAAAAACAGTTTGCTTTTTAAAAATTTTGCAAATAAGAAATAAAATAAAAACTGAAAAATCACACTTGTTTAATGACCAGTCAGAGGTCAAGGACCAGTCAGAGATCAAGGTTAAACTCACCTTCAATATGTTTTCTCCACATGTAGACACCAACTGAAGCTGCAAGAACTACAACTGCTGCTGCTATTAGTAGACCAACAATCAACCCTACTTGTGATTTAGGAAACACCTCATCTGAAACAGAGAAGCCATGTCAAACCATTACAACACTACATATATACTGTACAGGAAGTAAAGCATCATTTATAAATACTACTGAACAGACCAATAAGGTCATCCCCTAGGAAACCGTCCTCCACTAACTAGTCTAACTAACTAGAGGTCTCAGGTATTTGGGTTAACCAATGAAGACCTCACCTGGGACATGGATCTCTGTCTCCTTCAGGTGGTTGATCTCCGTCTGGTGAACTCTACAGGTGAACCTGTTGGTGTCAGTCTTGTTCACAGTGACATGTCGTCTCAGAGCGTAGCGGCCCTCTGAGTCTCTGTATTTCTCTGGAGGTCCATCAGCAGGGAGGAAGGTTCCAGAACTGTCCAGCCACTCCATCTGAGGTTCAGGAAACCAGCCTCCAGACTCACACTTCAGGACCACCCCCAGCCTTTACTTCCATCAATAGAGATCACTGGCTGGGATACAACACCTACAGATACAAGATAAAACAGATCACTGGCTGAGATACAGCACCTACACAGATACAAGATAAAACAGAGATCACTGGCTGGGATACAGCACCTACAGATACAAGATAAAACAGATCACTGGCTGAGATACAGCACCTACACAGATACAAGATAAAACAGAGATCACTGGCTGGGATACAGCACCTACACAGATACAAGATAAAACAGAGATCACTGGCTGAGATACAGCACCTACAGATACAAGATAAAACAGATCACTGGCTGAGATACAGCACCTACACAGATACAAGATAAAACAGAGATCACTGGCTGGGATATAACACCTAGACAGATACAAGATAAAACAGAGATCACTGGCTGAGATACAGCACCTACACAGATACAAGATAAAACAGAGATCACTGGCTGGGATACAGCACCTACACAGATACAAGATAAAACAGAGATCACTGGCTGAGATACAACACCTACACAGATACAAGATAAAACAGAGATCACTGGCTGGGATACAGCACCTACAGATACAAGATCAAACAGAGATCACTGGCTGAGATACAGCACCTACACAGATACAAGATACAACAGAGATCACTGGCTGGGATACAGCACCTACACAGATACAAGATAAAACAGAGATCACTGGCTGGGATA
The DNA here is from genome assembly GCF_036934945.1 of Oncorhynchus masou masou. Taxonomy (NCBI): domain Eukaryota; kingdom Metazoa; phylum Chordata; class Actinopteri; order Salmoniformes; family Salmonidae; genus Oncorhynchus; species Oncorhynchus masou. The sequence goes on along the minus strand of NC_088234.1, from coordinate 3,260,700 downwards.
CAACACCTACACAGATACAAGATAAAACAGATCACTGGCTGGAATACAACACCTACACAGATACAAGATAAAACAGAGATCACTGGCTGGGATACAGCACCTACACAGATACAAGATAAAACAGAGATCACTGGCTGAGATACAGCACCTACACAGATACAAGATAAAACAGAGATCACTGGCTGGGATACAGCACCTACACAGATACAAGATAAAACAGAGATCACTGGCTGAGATACAACACCTACACAGATACAAGATAAACAGAGATCACTGGCTGGGATACAGCACCTACAGATACAAGATCAAACAGAGATCACTGGCTGGGATACAGCACCTACACAGATACAAGATAAAACAGAGATCACTGGCTGGGATACAGCACCTACACAGATACAAGATAAAACAGAGATCACAGGCTGAGATACAGCACCTACACAGATACAAGATAAAACAGAGATCACTGGCTGGGATACAACACCTACAGATACAAGATAAAACAGAGATCACTGGCTGGGATACAGCACCTAGACAGATACAAGATAAAACAGAGATCACTGGCTGAGATACAGCACCTACAGATACAAGATACAACAGAGATCACTGGCTGGGATACAGCACCTACACAGATACAAGATAAACCAGAGATCACTGGCTGAGATACAGCACCTACACAGATACAAGATAAAACAGAGATCACTGGCTGAGATACAGCACCTACACAGATACAAGATAAAACAGAGATCACTGGCTGAGATACAACACCTACAGATACAAGATAAAACAGAGATCACTGGCTGAGATACAGCACCTACACAGATACAAGATAAAACAGAGATCACTGGCTGGGATACAACACCTACAGATACAAGATAAAACAGAGATCACTGGCTGGGATACAACACCTACAGATACAAGATAAAACAGAGATCACTGGCTGAGATACAGCACCTACACAGATACAAGATAAAACAGAGATCACTGGCTGAGATACAGCACCTACACAGATACAAGATAAAACAGAGATCACTGGCTGGGATACAGCACCTAGACAGATACAAGATAAAACAGATCACTGGCTGAGATACAGCACCTACACAGATACAAGATAAAACAGAGATCACTGGCTGAGATACAACACCTACACAGATACAAGATAAAACAGAGATCACTGGCTGAGATACAGCACCTACACAGATACAAGATAAAACAGAGATCACTGGCTGGGATACAGCACCTACACAGATACAAGATAAAACAGAGATCACTGGCTGGGATACAACACCTACACAGATACAAGATAAAAAAGAGATCACTGGCTGGGATACAACACCTACACAGATACAAGATAAAACAGAGATCACTGGCTGGGATACAGCACCTACACAGATACAAGATAAAACAGAGATCACTGGCTGAGATACAGCACCTATAGATACAAGATAAAACAGATCACTGGCTGAGATACAGCACCTACACAGATACAAGATAAAACAGAGATCACTGGCTGAGATACAGCACCTACACAGATACAAGATAAAACAGATCACTGGCTGAGATACAGCACCTACACAGATACAAGATAAAACAGAGATCACTGGCTGAGATACAGCACCTACAGATACAAGATAAAACAGAGATCACTGGCTGGGATACAGCACCTACACAGATACAAGATAAAACAGATCACTGGCTGAGATACAACACCTACACAGATACAAGATAAAACAGAGATCACTGGCTGGGATACAGCACCTACACAGATACAAGATAAAACAGAGATCACTGGCTGAGATACAGCACCTACAGATACAAGATAAAACAGATCACTGGCTGAGATACAGCACCTACACAGATACAAGATAAAACAGAGATCACTGGCTGAGATACAGCACCTACAGATAAAAGATAAAACAGAGATCACTGGCTGGGATACAGCACCTACACAGATACAAGATAAAACAGATCACTGGCTGAGATACAGCACCTACACAGATACAAGATAAAACAGAGATCACTGGCTGAGATACAACACCTATAGATACAAGATAAAACAGAGATCACTGGCTGGGATACAGCACCTACACAGATACAAGATAAAACAGAGATCACTGGCTGAGATACAACACCTACACAGATACAAGATGAAACAGAGATCACTGGCTGGGATACAGCACCTACAGATACAAGATAAAACAGAGATCACTGGCTGAGATACAGCACCTACACAGATACAAGATAAAACAGATCACTGGCTGGGATACAGCACCTACACAGATACAAGATAAAACAGAGATCACTGGCTGGGATACAGCACCTACACAGATACAAGATAAAACAGAGATCACTGGCTGAGATACAGCACCTACACAGATACAAGATAAAACAGAGATCACTGGCTGGGATACAGCACCTACAGATACAAGATAAAACAGAGATCACTGGCTGAGATACAACACCTACACAGATACAAGATAAAACAGAGATCACTGGCTGGGATACAGCACCTACACAGATACAAGATAAAACAGAGATCACTGGCTGAGATACAGCACCTACACAGATACAAGATAAAACAGAGATCACTGGCTGGGATACAGCACCTACACAGATACAAGATAAAACAGAGATCACTGGCTGGGATACAGCACCTACAGATACAAGATAAAACAGAGATCACTGGCTGAGATACAGCACCTACACAGATACAAGATAAAACAGAGATCACTGGCTGGGATACAGCACCTACACAGATACAAGATAAAACAGAGATCACTGGCTGGGATACAGCACCTACACAGATACAAGATAAAACAGAGATCACTGGCTGAGATACAGCACCTACACAGATACAAGATAAAACAGATCACTGGCTGAGATACAGCACCTACACAGATACAAGATAAAACAGAGATCACTGGCTGAGATACAGCACCTACACAGATACAAGATAAAACAGAGATCACTGGCTGGGATACAGCACCTACACAGATACAAGATAAAACAGAGATCACTGGCTGAGATACAGCACCTACACAGATACAAGATAAAACAGAGATCACTGGCTGGGATACAGCACCTACACAGATACAAGATGAAACAGAGATCACTGGCTGAGATACAGCACCTACAGATACAAGATAAAACAGAGATCACTGGCTGGGATACAGCACCTACACAGATACAAGATAAAACAGAGATCACTGGCTGAGATACAGCACCTACACAGATACAAGATAAAACAGATCACTGGCTGAGATACAACACCTACACAGATACAAGATAAAACAGAGATCACTGGCTGAGATACAGCACCTACAGATACAAGATAAAACAGATCACTGGCTGAGATACAACACCTACACAGATACAAGATAAAACAGAGATCACTGGCTGAGATACAGCACCTACAGATACAAGATAAAACAGAGATCACTGGCTGAGATACAGCACCTACACAGATACAAGATAAAACAGAGATCACTGGCTGGGATACAGCACCTACACAGATACAAGATACAACAGAGATCACTGGCTGAGATACAGCACCTACACAGATACAAGATAAAACAGAGATCACTGGCTGAGATACAGCACCTACACAGATACAAGATAAAACAGAGATCACTGGCTGAGATACAGCACCTACACAGATACAAGATAAAACAGAGATCACTGGCTGGGATACAGCACCTACACAGATACAAGATAAAACAGAGATCACTGGCTGAGATACAGCACCTACACAGATACAAGATAAAACAGAGATCACTGGCTGAGATACAGCACCTACACAGATACAAGATAAAACAGAGATCACTGGCTGGGATACAGCACCTACACAGATACAAGATAAAACAGAGATCACTGGCTGAGATACAGCACCTACACAGATACAAGATAAAACAGAGATCACTGGCTGGGATACAGCACCTACACAGATACAAGATAAAACAGAGATCACTGGCTGGGATACAGCACCTACAGATACAAGATAAAACAGAGATCACTGGCTGAGATACAGCACCTACAGATACAAGATAAAACAGAGATCACTGGCTGGGATACAGCACCTACACAGATACAAGATAAAACAGATCACTGGCTGAGATACAGCACCTACACAGATACAAGATAAAACAGAGATCACTGGCTGAGATACAGCACCTACACAGATACAAGATAAAACAGAGATCACTGGCTGGGATACAGCACCTACACAGATACAAGATAAAACAGGGATATTGGGACACAGACAGCGAGTCAACAGTAGGCAGTAGAACTATTGGGACACAGACAGTGAGTCAACAGTAGGAATATTGGGACACAGACAGCGAGTCAACAGTAGGCAGTAGGAATATTGGGACACAGGCAGCGAGTCAACAGTAGGGATATTGGGACACAGACAGCGAGTCAACAGTAGGCAGTAGGGATATTGGGACACAGGCAGCGAGTCAACAGTAGGGATATTGGGACACAGACAGTGACTCAACAGCTGGAATATTGGGAAACAGACAGCGAGTCAACAGTAGGGATATTGGGACACAGACAGCGAGTCAACAGCAGGAATATTGGGAAACAGACAGCGAGTCAACAGTAGGGATATTGGGACACAGGCAGTGACTCAACAGCTGGTATATTGGGACACAGACAGTGAGTCAACAGTAGGGATATTGGGACACAGACAGTGAGTCAACAGTAGAGATATTGGGACACAGACAGCGAGTCAACAGCAGGAATATTGGGACACAGACAGCGAGTCAACAGCAGGAATATTGGGACACAGACAGCGAGTCAACAGTAGGAATATTGAGACAGAGACAGCGAGTCAACAGTAGGAATATTGAGACACAGGCAGTGACTCAACAGCTGGTATATTGAGACACAGGCAGTGACTCAACAGCTGGTATATTGGGACACAGACAGCGAGTCAACAGTAGGGATATTGGGACACAGACAGCGAGTCAACAGTAGGGATATTGGGACACAGACAGTGAGTCAACAGTAGGGATATTGGGACACAGACAGCGAGTCAACAGCAGGAATATTGGGACACGGACAGCGAGTCAACAGTAGGCAGTAGAGCTATTGGGACACAGTCAGCGAGTCAACAGTAGGGATATTGGGACACAGGCAGTGACTCAACAGCTGGTATATTGGGACACAGACAGTGAGTCAACAGTAGGAATATTGGGACACAGGCAGTGACTCAACAGATGGTATATTGGGACACAGACAGCGAGTCAACAGTAGGGATATTGGGACACAGACAGCGAGTCAACAGCAGGAATATTGGGACACAGACAGCGAGTCAACAGTAGGAATATTGGGACACAGGCAGCGAGTCAACAGTAGGAATATTGGGACACAGACAGCGAGTCAACAGTAGGAATATTGGGACAGAGACAGCGAGTCAACAGTAGGGATATTGGGACACAGACAGCGAGTCAACAGTAGGCATATTGGGACACAGGCAGCGAGTCAACAGTTGGAATATTGGGACACAGACAGCGAGTCAACAGTAGGCATATTGGGACACAGTCAGCGAGTCAACAGTAGGAATATTGGGACACAGACAGTGAGTCAACAGTAGGCAGTAGGAATATTGGGACACCACCAGTGAGTCAACAGTAGGTAGTAGGAATATTGGGACACAGACAGCGAGTCAACAGTAGGCATATTGGGACACAGGCAGCGAGTCAACAGCAGGAATATTGGGACACGGCCAGCGAGTCAACAGTAGGCAGTAGGAATATTGGGACACTGGCAGCGAGTCAACAGTAGGCAGTAGAACTATTGGGACACAGACAGTGAGTCAACAGTAGGGATATTGGGACACAGACAGCGAGTCAACAGTAGGAATATTGGGACACAGACAGCGAGTCAACAGCAGGAATATTGGGACACGGACAGCGAGTCAACAGTAGGCAGTAGGAATATTGGGACACTGGCAGCGAGTCAACAGTAGGCAGTAGAACTATTGGGACACAGAGAGTGAGTCAACAGTATGGATATTGGTACACAGAGAGCGAGTCAACAGTAGGGATATTGGGACACAGACAGCGAGTCAACAGTAGGCAGTAGGAATATTGGGACACAGACCCGCGAGTCAACAGTAGGAATATTGGGACACAGACAGTGAGTCAACAGTAGGCAGTAGGAATATTGGGACACAGACAGCGAGTCAACAGTAGGAATATTGGGACACAGACAGTGAGTCAACAGTAGGGATATTGGGACACAGACAGCGAGTCAACAGTAGGGATATTGGGACACAGACAGCGAGTCAACAGTAGGCAGTAGGAATATTGGGACACAGACAGCGAGTCAACAGTAGGAATATTGGGACACAGACAGTGAGTCAACAGTAGGCAGTAGGAATATTGGGACACAGACAGCGAGTCAACAGTAGGAATATTGGGACACAGACAGTGAGTCAACAGTAGGCAGTAGGAATATTGGGACACCACCAGTGAGTCAACAGTAGGTAGTAGGAATATTGGGACAAAGACAGTGACTCAACAGCAGGAATATTGGGACACAGGCAGTGAGTCAACAGTAGGTAGTAGGGATATTGGGACACAGACAGCGAGTCAACAGTAAGAATATTGGGACACAGACAGCGAGTCAACAGTAGGGATATTGGGACACAGACAGTGAGTCAACAGTAGGAATATTGGGACACAGACAGCGAGTCAACAGCAGGAATATTGGGACACAGACAGCGAGTCAACAGTAGGAATATTGGGACAGAGACAGCGAGTCAACAGTAGGAATATTGAGACACAGGCAGTGACTCAACAGCTGGTATATTGGGACACAGACAGCGAGTCAACAGTAGGACACAGATACAGTAGGGATATTGGGACACAGACAGCGAGTCAACAGTAGGGATATTGGGACACAGACAGCGAGTCAACAGTAGGCAGTAGGAATATTGGGACACAGACAGCGAGTCAACAGTAGGAATATTGGGACACAGACAGTGAGTCAACAGTAGGCAGTAGGAATATTGGGACACCACCAGTGAGTCAACAGTAGGTAGTAGGAATATTGGGACAAAGACAGTGACTCAACAGCAGGAATATTGGGACACAGGCAGTGAGTCAACAGTAGGTAGTAGGGATATTGGGACACAGACAGCGAGTCAACAGTAAGAATATTGGGACACAGACAGCGAGTCAACAGTAGGAATATTGGGACACAGACAGCGAGTCAACAGTAGGAATATTGGGAAACAGACAGCGAGTCAACAGCAGGAATATTGGGACACAGACAGTGAGTCAACAGTAGGGATATTGGGACACAGACAGTGAGTCAACAGTAGAGATATTGGGACACAGACAGCGAGTCAACAGCAGGAATATTGGGACACAGACAGCGAGTCAACAGCAGGAATATTGGGACACAGACAGCGAGTCAACAGTAGGAATATTGAGACAGAGACAGCAGTCAACAGTAGGAATATTGAGACACAGGCAGTGACTCAACAGCTGGTATATTGAGACACAGGCAGTGACTCAACAGCTGGTATATTGGGACACAGACAGCGAGTCAACAGTAGGGATATTGGGACACAGACAGCGAGTCAACAGTAGGGATATTGGGACACAGACAGTGAGTCAACAGTAGGGATATTGGGACACAGACAGCGAGTCAACAGCAGGAATATTGGGACACAGACAGCGAGTCAACAGTAGGCAGTAGATATTGGGACACAGTCAGCGAGTCAACAGTAGGGATATTGGGACACAGGCAGTGACTCAACAGCTGGTATATTGGGACACAGACAGTGAGTCAACAGTAGGAATATTGGGACACAGGCAGTGACTCAACAGATGGTATATTGGGACACAGACAGCGAGTCAACAGTAGGGATATTGGGACACAGACAGCGAGTCAACAGCAGGAATATTGGGACACAGACAGCGAGTCAACAGTAGGAATATTGGGACACAGGCAGCGAGTCAACAGTAGGAATATTGGGACACAGACAGCGAGTCAACAGTAGGAATATTGGGACAGAGACAGCGAGTCAACAGTAGGGATATTGGGACACAGACAGCGAGTCAACAGTAGGCATATTGGGACACAGGCAGCGAGTCAACAGTTGGAATATTGGGACACAGACAGCGAGTCAACAGTAGGCATATTGGGACACAGACAGCGAGTCAACAGTAGGAATATTGGGACACAGACAGTGAGTCAACAGTAGGCAGTAGGAATATTGGGACACCACCAGTGAGTCAACAGTAGGTAGTAGGAATATTGGGACACAGACAGCGAGTCAACAGTAGGCATATTGGGACACAGGCAGCGAGTCAACAGCAGGAATATTGGGACACGGCCAGCGAGTCAACAGTAGGCAGTAGGAATATTGGGACACTGGCAGCGAGTCAACAGTAGGCAGTAGAACTATTGGGACACAGACAGTGAGTCAACAGTAGGGATATTGGGACACAGACAGCGAGTCAACAGTAGGAATATTGGGACACAGACAGCGAGTCAACAGCAGGAATATTGGGACACGGACAGCGAGTCAACAGTAGGCAGTAGGAATATTGGGACACTGGCAGCGAGTCAACAGTAGGCAGTAGAACTATTGGGACACAGAGAGTGAGTCAACAGTATGGATATTGGTACACAGAGAGCGAGTCAACAGTAGGGATATTGGGACACAGACAGCGAGTCAACAGTAGGCAGTAGGAATATTGGGACACAGACCCGCGAGTCAACAGTAGGAATATTGGGACACAGACAGTGAGTCAACAGTAGGCAGTAGGAATATTGGGACACAGACAGCGAGTCAACAGTAGGAATATTGGGACACAGACAGTGAGTCAACAGTAGGGATATTGGGACACAGACAGCGAGTCAACAGTAGGGATATTGGGACACAGACAGCGAGTCAACAGTAGGCAGTAGGAATATTGGGACACAGACAGCGAGTCAACAGTAGGAATATTGGGACACAGACAGTGAGTCAACAGTAGGCAGTAGGAATATTGGGACACAGACAGCGAGTCAACAGTAGGAATATTGGGACACAGACAGTGAGTCAACAGTAGGCAGTAGGAATATTGGGACACCACCAGTGAGTCAACAGTAGGTAGTAGGAATATTGGGACAAAGACAGTGACTCAACAGCAGGAATATTGGGACACAGGCAGTGAGTCAACAGTAGGTAGTAGGGATATTGGGACACAGACAGCGAGTCAACAGTAAGAATATTGGGACACAGACAGCGAGTCAACAGTAGGGATATTGGGACACAGACAGTGAGTCAACAGTAGGAATATTGGGACACAGACAGCGAGTCAACAGCAGGAATATTGGGACACAGACAGCGAGTCAACAGTAGGAATATTGGGACAGAGACAGCGAGTCAACAGTAGGAATATTGAGACACAGGCAGTGACTCAACAGCTGGTATATTGGGACACAGACAGCGAGTCAACAGTAGGGATATTGGGACACAGACAGCGAGTCAACAGTAGGGATATTGGGACACAGACAGCGAGTCAACAGTAGGCAGTAGGAATATTGGGACACAGACAGCGAGTCAACAGTAGGAATATTGGGACACAGACAGTGAGTCAACAGTAGGCAGTAGGAATATTGGGACACCACCAGTGAGTCAACAGTAGGTAGTAGGAATATTGGGACAAAGACAGTGACTCAACAGCAGGAATATTGGGACACAGGCAGTGAGTCAACAGTAGGTAGTAGGGATATTGGGACACAGACAGCGAGTCAACAGTAAGAATATTGGGACACAGACAGCGAGTCAACAGTAGGAATATTGGGACACAGACAGCGAGTCAACAGTAGGAATATTGGGAAACAGACAGCGAGTCAACAGCAGGAATATTGGGACACAGACAGCGAGTCAACAGTAGGCAGTAGGAATATTGGGACACAGACAGCGAGTCAACAGTAGGAATATTGGGACACAGACAGTGAGTCAACAGTAGGAATATTGGGACACAGGCAGCGAGTCAACAGTAGGGATATTGGGACACAGGCAGCGAGTCAACAGCAGGGATATTGGGACACAGACAGTGACTCAACAGCTGGTATATTGGGACACAGACAGCGAGTCAACAGTAGGAATATTGGGACACAGACAGCGAGTCAACAGTAGGAATATTGGGACACAGACAGTGAGTCAACAGTAGGAATATTGGGACACAGACAGTGAGTCAACAGTAGGAATATTGGGACACAGACAGTGAGTCAACAGTAGGAATATTGGGACACAGGCAGCGAGTCAACAGTAGGGATATTGGGACACAGGCAGTGACTCAACAGCTGGTATATTGGGACACAGACAGTGAGTCAACAGTAGGGATATTGGGACACAGACAGTGAGTCAACAGTAGGGAAATTGGGACACAGTCAGCGAGTCAACAGTAGGCAGTAGAACTATTGGGACACAGACAGTGAGTCAACAGTAGGGATATTGGGACACAGACAGCGAGTCAACAGTTGGCAGTAGGAAAATTGGGACACAGGTAGCGAGTCAACAGTAGGGATATTGGGACACAGGCAGTGACTCAACAGCTGGTATATTGGGACACAGACAGCGAGTCAACAGTAGGAATATTGGGACACAGACAGCGAGTCAACAGTAGGAATATTGGGACACAGACAGTGAGTCAACAGTAGGAATATTGGGACACAGACAGTGAGTCAACAGTAGGAATATTGGGACACAGACAGTGAGTCAACAGTAGGAATATTGGGACACAGGCAGCGAGTCAACAGTAGGGATATTGGGACACAGGCAGTGACTCAACAGCTGGTATATTGGGACACAGACAGTGAGTCAACAGTAGGGATATTGGGACACAGACAGTGAGTCAACAGTAGGGAAATTGGGACACAGTCAGCGAGTCAACAGTAGGCAGTAGAACTATTGGGACACAGACAGTGAGTCAACAGTAGGGATATTGGGACACAGACAGCGAGTCAACAGTTGGCAGTAGGAAAATTGGGACACAGGTAGCGAGTCAACAGTAGGGATATTGGGACACAGGCAGTGACTCAACAGCTGGTATATTGGGACACAGACAGCGAGTCAACAGTAGGGATATTGGGACACAGACAGCGAGTCAACAGTAGGGATATTGGGACACAGACAGTGAGTCAACAGCAGGAATATTGGGACACAGACAGCGAGTCAACAGTAGGCAGTAGGGATATTGGGACACAGACAGTGAGTCAACAGTAGGGATATTGGGACACAGACAGTGAGTCAACAGAAGGCAGTAGGAGTATTGGGACACAGACAGCGAGTCAACAGTAGGGATATTGGGACACAGACAGTGAGTCAACAGTAGGGATATTGGGACACAGACAGTGAGTCAACAGAAGGCAGCAGGAATATTGGGACACAGACAGCAAGTCAACAGTAGGCAGTAGGAATATTGGGACACAGACAGCGAGTCAACAGTAGGAATATTGGGACACAGACAGCGAGTCAACAGTAGGCAGTAGGAATATTGGGACACAGACAGCGAGTCAACAGTAGGCAGTAGGAATATTGGGACACAGGCAGCGAGTCAACAGTAGGGATATTGGGACACAGACAGCGAGTCAACAGTAGGCAGTAGGGATATTGGGACACAGACAGTGAGTCAACAGTAGGGATATTGGGACACAGACAGTGAGTCAACAGAAGGCAGTAGGAGTATTGGGACACAGACAGCGAGTCAACAGTAGGGATATTGGGACACAGACAGTGAGTCAACAGTAGGGATATTGGGACACAGACAGTGAGTCAACAGAAGGCAGCAGGAATATTGGGACACAGACAGCAAGTCAACAGTAGGCAGTAGGAATATTGGGACACAGACAGCGAGTCAACAGTAGGAATATTGGGACACAGACAGCGAGTCAACAGTAGGCAGTAGGAATATTGGGACACAGACAGCGAGTCAACAGTAGGCAGTAGGAATATTGGGACACAGGCAGAGTCAACAGTAGGCAGTAGGGATATTGGGACACAGGCAGCGAGTCAACAGTAGGCAGTAGGGATATTGGGACACAGACAGCGAGTCAACAGTAGGCAGTAGGGATATTGGGACACAGGCAGTGGGTCAACAGTAGGGATATTGGGACACAGACAGTGACTCAACAGCTGGAATATTGGGAAACAGACAGCGAGTCAACAGTAGGAATATTGGGACACAGACAGCGAGTCAACAGTAGGAATATTGGGAAACAGACAGCAGTCAACAGCAGGAATATTGGGACACAGACAGCGAGTCAACAGTAGGCAGTAGGAATATTGGGACACAGACAGTGAGTCAACAGAAGGCAGACAGAGAGTCAACAGGAATATTGGGACACAGACAGCAAGTCAACAGTAGGCAGTAGGAATATTGGGACACAGACAGCGAGTCAACAGTAGGAATATTGGGACACAGACAGCGAGTCAACAGTAGGCAGTAGGAATATTGGGACACAGACAGTGAGTCAACAGTAGGCAGTAGAACTATTGGGACACAGACAGTGAGTCAACAGTAGGAATATTGGGACACAGACAGCGAGTCAACAGTAGGCAGTAGGGATATTGGGACACAGGCAGCGAGTCAACAGTAGGGATATTGGGACACAGACAGTGACTCAACAGCTGGAATATTGGGAAACAGACAGCGAGTCAACAGTAGGGATATTGGGACACAGGCAGCGAGTCAACAGTAGGGATATTGGGACACAGACAGCGAGTCAACAGCAGGAATATTGGGAAACAGACAGCGAGTCAACAGTAGGGATATTGGGACACAGGCAGTGACTCAACAGCTGGTATATTGGGACACAGACAGTGAGTCAACAGTAGGGATATTGGGACACAGACAGCGAGTCAATAGTAGGCATATTGGGACACAGACAGCGAGTCAACAGTAGGAATATTGGGACACAGATAGTGAGTCAACAGTAGGCAGTAGGAATATTGGGACACCACCAGTGAGTCAACAGTAGGTAGTAGGAATATTGGGACACAGACAGCGAGTCAACAGTAGGCATATTGGGACACAGGCAGCGAGTCAACAGCAGGAATATTGGGACACGAGCCAGCGAGTCAACAGTAGGCAGTAGGAATATTGGGACACTGGCAGCGAGTCAACAGTACAGTAGAACTATTGGGACACAGACAGTGAGTCAACAGTAGGGATATTGGGACACAGACAGCGAGTCAACAGTAGGAATATTGGGACACAGACAGCGAGTCAACAGCAGGAATATTGGGACACAGACAGCGAGTCAACAGTAGGCAGTAGGAATATTGGGACACAGCAGCGAGTCAACAGTAGGCAGTATTGGGGCAGTAGAACTATTGGGACACAGAGAGTGAGTCAACAGTATGGATATTGGGACACAGACAGCGAGTCAACAGTAGGGATATTGGGACACAGACAGCGAGTCAACAGTAGGCAGTAGGAATATTGGGACACAGACCCGCGAGTCAACAGTAGGAATATTGGGACACAGACAGTGAGTCAACAGTAGGCAGTAGGAATATTGGGACACAGACAGCGAGTCAACAGTAGGAATATTGGGACACAGACAGTGAGTCAACAGTAGGGATATTGGGACACAGACAGCGAGTCAACAGTAGGGATATTGGGACACAGACAGCGAGTCAACAGTAGGCAGTAGGAATATTGGGACACAGACAGCGAGTCAACAGTAGGAATATTGGGACACAGACAGTGAGTCAACAGTAGGCAGTAGGAATATTGGGACACAGACAGCGAGTCAACAGTAGGAATATTGGGACACAGACAGTGAGTCAACAGTAGGCAGTAGGAATATTGGGACACAGACACCAGTGAGTCAACAGTAGGTAGTAGGAATATTGGGACAAAGACAGTGACTCAACAGCAGGAATATTGGGACACAGGCAGTGAGTCAACAGTAGGTAGTAGGGATATTGGGACACAGACAGCGAGTCAACAGTAAGAATATTGGGACACAGACAGCGAGTCAACAGTAGGGATATTGGGACACAGACAGTGAGTCAACAGTAGGAATATTGGGACACAGACAGCGAGTCAACAGCAGGAATATTGGGACACAGACAGCGAGTCAACAGTAGGAATATTGGGACAGAGACAGCGAGTCAACAGTAGGAATATTGGGACACAGGCAGTGACTCAACAGCTGGTATATTGGGACACAGACAGCGAGTCAACAGTAGGGATATTGGGACACAGACAGCGAGTCAACAGTAGGCAGTAGGAATATTGGGACACAGACAGTGAGTCAACAGTAGGAATATTGGGACACAGACAGTGAGTCAACAGTAGGCAGTAGGAATATTGGGACACACCAGTGAGTCAACAGTAGGTAGTAGGAATATTGGGACAAAGACAGTGACTCAACAGCAGGAATATTGGGACACAGGCAGTGAGTCAACAGTAGGTAGTAGGGATATTGGGACACAGACAGCGAGTCAACAGTAAGAATATTGGGACACAGACAGCGAGTCAACAGTAGGAATATTGGGACACAGACAGCGAGTCAACAGTAGGAATATTGGGAAACAGACAGCGAGTCAACAGCAGGAATATTGGGACACAGACAGCGAGTCAACAGTAGGCAGTAGGAATATTGGGACACAGACAGCGAGTCAACAGTAGGAATATTGGGACACAGACAGTGAGTCAACAGTAGGAATATTGGGACACAGACAGCGAGTCAACAGTAGGAATATTGGGAAACAGACAGCGAGTCAACAGCAGGAATATTGGGACACAGACAGCGAGTCAACAGTAGGCAGTAGGAATATTGGGACACAGACAGCGAGTCAACAGTAGGAATATTGGGACACAGACAGTGAGTCAACAGTAGGAATATTGGGACACAGGCAGCGAGTCAACAGTAGGGATATTGGGACACAGCAGCGAGTCAACAGCAGGGATATTGGGACACAGACAGCGAGTCAACAGTAGGAATATTGGGACACAGACAGCGAGTCAACAGTAGGAATATTGGGACACAGACAGCGAGTCAACAGTAGGAATATTGGGACACAGACAGTGAGTCAACAGTAGGAATATTGGGACACAGACAGTGAGTCAACAGTAGGAATATTGGGACACAGACAGTGAGTCAACAGTAGGAATATTGGGACACAGGCAGCGAGTCAACAGTAGGGATATTGGGACACAGGCAGTGACTCAACAGCTGGTATATTGGGACACAGACAGTGAGTCAACAGTAGGGATATTGGGACACAGACAGTGAGTCAACAGTAGGGAAATTGGGACACAGTCAGCGAGTCAACAGTAGGCAGTAGAACTATTGGGACACAGACAGTGAGTCAACAGTAGGGATATTGGGACACAGACAGCGAGTCAACAGTTGGCAGTAGGAAAATTGGGACACAGACAGCGAGTCAACAGTAGGGATATTGGGACACAGGCAGTGACTCAACAGCTGGTATATTGGGACACAGACAGCGAGTCAACAGTAGGGATATTGGGACACAGACAGCGAGTCAACAGTAGGGATATTGGGACACAGACAGTGAGTCAACAGCAGGAATATTGGGACACAGACAGCGAGTCAACAGTAGGCAGTAGGGATATTGGGACACAGACAGTGAGTCAACAGTAGGGATATTGGGACACAGACAGTGAGTCAGAAGGCAGTAGGAGTATTGGGACACAGACAGCGAGTCAACAGTAGGGATATTGGGACACAGACAGTGAGTCAACAGTAGGGATATTGGGACACAGACAGTGAGTCAACAGAAGGCAGCAGGAATATTGGGACACAGACAGCAAGTCAACAGTAGGCAGTAGGAATATTGGGACACAGACAGCGAGTCAACAGTAGGAATATTGGGACACAGACAGCGAGTCAACAGTAGGCAGTAGGAATATTGGGACACAGACAGCGAGTCAACAGTAGGCAGTAGGAATATTGGGACACAGGCAGCGAGTCAACAGTAGGGATATTGGGACACAGACAGCGAGTCAACAGTAGGCAGTAGGGATATTGGGACACAGACAGTGAGTCAACAGTAGGGATATTGGGACACAGACAGTGAGTCAACAGAAGGCAGTAGGAGTATTGGGACACAGACAGCGAGTCAACAGTAGGGATATTGGGACACAGACAGTGAGTCAACAGTAGGGATATTGGGACACAGACAGTGAGTCAACAGAAGGCAGCAGGAATATTGGGACACAGACAGCAAGTCAACAGTAGGCAGTAGGAATATTGGGACACAGACAGCGAGTCAACAGTAGGAATATTGGGACACAGACAGCGAGTCAACAGTAGGGATATTGGGACACAGACAGCGAGTGGGACACAGACAGTCAACAGTAGGAACAGTAGGAATATTGGGACACAGACAGCGAGTCAACAGCAGGAATATTGGGACACAGACAGCGAGTCAACAGTAGGCAGTAGGAATATTGGGACACTGGCAGCGAGTCAACAGTAGGCAGTAGAACTATTGGGACACAGAGAGTGAGTCAACAGTATGGATATTGGTACACAGAGAGCGAGTCAACAGTAGGGATATTGGGACACAGACAGCGAGTCAACAGTAGGCAGTAGGAATATTGGGACACAGACAGCGAGTCAACAGTAGGAATATTGGGACACAGACAGTGAGTCAACAGTAGGCAGTAGGAATATTGGGACACAGACAGCGAGTCAACAGTAGGAATATTGGGACACAGACAGTGAGTCAACAGTAGGGATATTGGGACACAGACAGCGAGTCAACAGTAGGGATATTGGGACACAGACAGCGAGTCAACAGTAGGCAGTAGGAATATTGGGACACAGACAGCGAGTCAACAGTAGGAATATTGGGACACAGACAGTGAGTCAACAGTAGGCAGTAGGAATATTGGGACACAGACAGCGAGTCAACAGTAGGAATATTGGGACACAGACAGTGAGTCAACAGTAGGCAGTAGGAATATTGGGACACAGTGAGTCAACAGTAGGTAGTAGGAATATTGGGACAAAGACAGTGACTCAACAGCAGGAATATTGGGACACAGGCAGTGAGTCAACAGTAGTAGGGATATTGGGACACAGAACGAGTCAACAGTAAGAATATTGGGACACAGACAGCGAGTCAACAGTAGGGATATTGGGACACAGACAGTGAGTCAACAGTAGGAATATTGGGACACAGACAGCGAGTCAACAGCAGGAATATTGGGACACAGACAGCGAGTCAACAGTAGGAATATTGGGACACAGACAGCGAGTCAACAGTAGGAATATTGAGACACAGGCAGTGACTCAACAGCTGGTATATTGGGACACAGACAGCGAGTCAACAGTAGGGATATTGGGACACAGACAGCGAGTCAACAGTAGGGATATTGGGACACAGACAGCGAGTCAACAGTAGGCAGTAGGAATATTGGGACACAGACAGCGAGTCAACAGTAGGAATATTGGGACACAGACAGTGAGTCAACAGTAGGCAGTAGGAATATTGGGACACACCAGTGAGTCAACAGTAGGTAGTAGGAATATTGGGACACAGTGACTCAACAGCAGGAATATTGGGACACAGGCAGTGAGTCAACAGTAACAGTAGGGATATTGGGACACAGACAGCGAGTCAACAGTAGGAATATTGGGACACAGACAGCGAGTCAACAGTAGGAATATTGGGACACAGACAGCGAGTCAACAGTAGGAATATTGGGACACAGACAGCGAGTCAACAGCAGGAATATTGGGACACAGACAGCGAGTCAACAGTAGGCAGTAGGAATATTGGGACACAGACAGCGAGTCAACAGTAGGAATATTGGGACACAGACAGTGAGTCAACAGTAGGAATATTGGGACACAGACAGTGTAAGTAGTAGGAATATTGGGACACAGACAGCGAGTCAACAGTAGGAATATTGGGAAACAGACAGCGAGTCAACAGCAGGAATATTGGGACACAGACAGCGAGTCAACAGTAGGTCAACAGTAGGAATATTGGGACACAGACAGCGAGTCAACAGTAGGAATATTGGGACACAGACAGTGAGTCAACAGTAGGAATATTGGGACACAGACAGCGAGTCAACAGTAGGGATATTGGGACACAGAGCAGCAGTCAACAGCGAGTCAACAGTAGGGATATTGGGACACAGACAGCGAGTCAACAGTAGGAATATTGGGACACAGACAGCGAGTCAACAGTAGGAATATTGGGACACAGACAGTAGGAATAGTCAACAGCGAGTCAAGGAATATTGGGACACAGACAGTGAGTCAACAGTAGGAATATTGGGACACAGACAGTGAGTCAACAGTAGGAATATTGGGACACAGACAGTGAGTCAACAGTAGGAATATTGGGACACAGGCAGCAGTAGGAATATTCAAGCAGTAGGGATATTGGGACACAGGCAGTGACTCAACAGCTGGTATATTGGGACACAGACAGTGAGTCAACAGTAGGGATATTGGGACACAGACAGTGAGTCAACAGTAGGGAAATTGGGACACAGTCAGCGAGTCAACAGTAGGCAGTAGAACTATTGGGACACAGACAGTGAGTCAACAGTAGGGATATTGGGACACAGACAGCGAGTCAACAGTTGGCAGTAGGAAAATTGGGACACAGGTAGCGAGTCAACAGTAGGGATATTGGGACACAACAGTGACTCAACAGCTGGTATATTGGGACACAGACAGCGAGTCAACAGTAGGGATATTGGGACACAGACAGCGAGTCAACAGTAGGGATATTGGGACACAGACAGTGAGTCAACAGCAGGAATATTGGGACACAGACAGCGAGTCAACAGAAGGCAGTAGGGATATTGGGACACAGACAGCGAGTCAACAGTAGGGATATTGGGACACAGACAGTGAGTCAACAGTAGGGATATTGGGACACAGACAGTGAGTCAACAGAAGCAGCAGGAATATTGGGACACAGACAGCAAGTCAACAGTAGGCAGTAGGAATATTGGGACACAGACAGCGAGTCAACAGTAGGAATATTGGGACACAGACAGCGAGTCAACAGTAGGCAGTAGGAATATTGGGACACAGACAGCGAGTCAACAGTAGGCAGTAGGAATATTGGGACACAGGCAGCGAGTCAACAGTAGGGATATTGGGACACAGACAGCGAGTCAACAGTAGGCAGTAGGGATATTGGGACACAGACAGTGAGTCAACAGTAGGGATATTGGGACACAGACAGTGAGTCAGAAGGCAGTAGGAATATTGGGACACAGACAGCGAGTCAACAGTAGGGATATTGGGACACAGACAGTGAGTCAACAGTAGGGATATTGGGACACAGACAGTGAGTCAACAGAAGGCAGCAGGAATATTGGGACACAGACAGCAAGTCAACAGTAGGCAGTAGGAATATTGGGACACAGACAGCGAGTCAACAGTAGGAATATTGGGACACAGACAGCGAGTCAACAGTAGGCAGTAGGAATATTGGGACACAGACAGCGAGTCAACAGTAGGCAGTAGGAATATTGGGACACAGACAGCGAGTCAACAGTAGGGATATTGGGACACAGACAGCGAGTCAACAGTAGGCAGTAGGGATATTGGGACACAGACAGCGAGTCAACAGTAGGGATATTGGGACACAGACAGTGACTCAACAGCTGGAATATTGGGACACAGACAGCGAGTCAACAGTAGGGATATTGGGACACAGGCAGCAGAGGGTCAACAGTAGGGATATTGGGACACAGACAGCGAGTCAACAGTAGGAATATTGGGAAACAGACACGAGTCAACAGTAGGGATATTGGGACACAGGCAGTGACTCAACAGCTGGTATATTGGGACACAGACAGTGAGTCAACAGTAGGGATATTGGGACACAGACAGCGAGTCAACAGTAGGAATATTGGGACACAGACAGCGAGTCAACAGTAGGAATATTGGGAAACAGACAGGGACACAGGAATATTGGGACACAGACAGCGAGTCAACAGTAGTAGGAATATTGGGACACAGACAGTGAGTCAACAGTAGGCAGTAGGAATATTGGGACACAGACAGTGAGTCAACAGTAGGCAGTAGGAATATTGGGACACAGACAGCGAGTCAACAGTAGGAATATTGGGACACAGACAGCGAGTCAACAGTAGGCAGTAGGAATATTGGGACACAGACAGTGAGTCAACAGTAGGCAGTAGAATATTGGGACACAGACAGTGAGTCAACAGTAGGAATATTGGGACACAGACAGCGAGTCAACAGTAGGCAGTAGGGATATTGGGACACAGGCAGTGAGTCAACAGTAGGGATATTGGGACACAGACAGTGACTCAACAGCTGGAATATTGGGAAACAGACAGCGAGTCAACAGTAGGGATATTGGGACACAGGCAGCGAGTCAACAGTAGGGATATTGGGACACAGACAGCGAGTCAACAGCAGGAATATTGGGAAACAGACAGCGAGTCAACAGTAGGGATATTGGGACACAGGCAGTGACTCAACAGTAGGTATATTGGGACACAGACAGTGAGTCAACAGTAGGGATATTGGGACACAGACAGTGAGTCAACAGTAGGGATATTGGGACACAGACAGCGAGTCAACAGTAGGGATATTGGGACACAGACAGCGAGTCAACAGTAGGAATATTGGGACACAGACAGCGAGTCAACAGTAGGAATATTGGGACACAGACAGCGAGTCAACAGTAGGCAGTAGGAATATTGGGACACAGACAGCGAGTCAACAGTAGGAATATTGGGACACAGACAGCGAGTCAACAGTAGGAATATTGGGACACAGACAGCGAGTCAACAGCAGGAATATTGGGACACAGACAGCGAGTCAACAGTAGGCAGTAGGAATATTGGGACACAGACAGCGAGTCAACAGTAGGAATATTGGGACACAGACAGCGAGTCAACAGTAGTCAACAGTAGGAATATTGGGACACAGAGCGAGTCAACAGCAGGAATATTGGGACACAACAGTCAACAGTAGGCAGTAGAACAAATGGGACACAGACAGTGAGTCAACAGTAGGAATATTGGGACACAGACAGCGAGTCAACAGTAGGAATATTGGGACACAGACAGCGAGTCAACAGCAGGAATATTGGGACACAGACAGCGAGTCAACAGTAGGCAGTAGGAATATTGGGACACAGACAGCGAGTCAACAGTAGGAATATTGGGACACAGACAGTGAGTCAACAGTAGGAATATTGGGACACAGACAGCGAGTCAACAGTAGGGATATTGGGACACAGGCACGAGTCAACAGTAGGGATATTGGGACACAGACAGTGACTCAACAGCTGGTATATTGGGACACAGACAGCGAGTCAACAGTAGGAATATTGGGACACAGACAGCGAGTCAACAGTAGGAATATTGGGACACAGACAGTGAGTCAACAGTAGGAATATTGGGACACAGACAGTGAGTCAACAGTAGGAATATTGGGACACAGGACAGCGAGTCAACAGTAGGGATATTGGGACACAGGCAGTGACTCAACAGCTGGTATATTGGGACACAGACAGTGAGTCAACAGTAGGGATATTGGGACACAGACAGTGAGTCAACAGTAGGGATATTGGGACACAGTCAGCGAGTCAACAGTAGGCAGTAGAACTATTGGGACACAGACAGTGAGTCAACAGTAGGGATATTGGGACACAGACAGCGAGTCAACAGTAGGCAGTAGGAAAATTGGGACACAGGTAGCGAGTCAACAGTAGGGATATTGGGACACAGGCAGTGACTCAACAGCTGGTATATTGGGACACAGACAGTAGTCAACAGTAGGGATATTGGGACACAGACAGCGAGTCAACAGTAGGGATATTGGGACACAGACAGTGAGTCAACAGTAGGGATATTGGGACACAGACAGTGAGTCAACAGCAGGAATATTGGGACACAGACAGCGAGTCAACAGTAGGCAGTAGGGATATTGGGACACAGACAGTGAGTCAACAGTAGGGATATTGGGACACAGACAGTGAGTCAACAGTAGGAATATTGGGACACAGACAGCGAGTCAACAGTAGGGATATTGGGACACAGACAGTGAGTCAACAGTAGGGATATTGGGACACAGACAGTGAGTCAACAGTAGGCAGTAGGAATATTGGGACACAGACAGCAAGTCAACAGTAGGCAGTAGAACTATTGGGACACAGACAGTGAGTCAACAGTAGGAATATTGGGACACAGACAGTCAACAGTAGGCAGTAGAAATATTGGGACACAGACAGTGAGTCAACAGTAGGAATATTGGGACACAGACAGTGAGTCAACAGTAGGAATATTGGGACACAGACAGCGAGTCAACAGTAGGGATATTGGGACACAGGCAGTGACTCAACAGCTGGTATATTGGGACACAGACAGTGAGTCAACAGTAGGGAAATTGGGACACAGTCAGAGAGTCAACAGTAGGCAGTAGAACTATTGGGACACAGACAGTGAGTCAACAGTAGGGATATTGGGACACAGACAGCGAGTCAACAGTAGGCAGTAGGAAAATTGGGACACAGGCAGAGAGTCAACAGTAGGGATATTGGGACACAGGCAGTCAACAGTAGCTGGTATATTGGGACACAGACAGCGAGTCAACAGTAGTAGGAATATTGGGACACAGACAGTGAGTCAACAGTAGGGATATTGGGACACAGACAGTGAGTCAACAGTAGGAATATTGGGACACAGACAGTGAGTCAACAGTAGGGATATTGGGACACAGACAGAGAGTCAACAGCAGGAATATTGGGACACAGACAGCGAGTCAACAGTAGGGATATTGGGACACAGACAGTGAGTCAACAGTAGGGATATTGGGACACAGACAGTGAGTCAACAGAAAGCAGTAGGAGTATTGGGACACAGACAGCGAGTCAACAGTAGGGATATTGGGTAGTCAACAGGATATTGGGACATAGACAGTGAGTCAACAGCAGCAGAATATTGGGACACAGACAGCAAGTCAACAGTAGGCAGTAGGAATATTGGGACACAGACAGCGAGTCAACAGTAGGGATATTGGGACACAGACAGTGAGTCAACAGTAGGGATATTGGGACACAGACAGTGAGTCAACAGTAGGGATATTGGGACACAGACAGTGAGTAAACAGCTGGAATATTGGGACACAGACAGTGAGTCAACATTAGGGATATTGGGACACAGGCAGTGACTCAACAGCTGGAATATTGGGACACAGACAGTGAGTCAACAGTAGGGATATTGGGACACAGACAGTGAGTCAACAGTAGGAATATTGGGACACAGACAGTGAGTCAACAGTAGGGATATTGGGACACAGACAGCGAGTCAACAGCAGTAGGAATATTGGGACACAGACAGCGAGTCAACAGTAGGGATATTGGAATACACAGGCAGTACTCAACAGCTGGTATATTGGGACACAGACAGCGAGTCAACAGTAGGGATATTGGGACACAGACAGCGAGTCAACAGTAGGGATATTGGGACACAGACAGTGAGTCAACAGGGATATTGGGACACAGACAGTGAGTCAACAGCAGGAATATTGGGACACAGACAGCGAGTCAACAGTAGGCAGTAGGGATATTGGGACACAGACAGTGAGTCAACAGTAGGGATATTGGGACACAGACAGTGAGTCAAAAGAAGGCAGTAGGAATATTGGGACACAGACAGCGAGTCAACAGTAGGGATATTGGGACACAGACAGTGAGTCAACAGTAGGGATATTGGGACACAGACAGTGAGTCAACAGTAGGCAGTAGGAATATTGGGACACAGACAGCAAGTCAACAGTAGGCAGTAGAATATTGGGACACAGACAGTGAGTCAACAGTAGGAATATTGGGACACAGACAGCGAGTCAACAGTAGGGATATTGGGACACAGGCAGTGACTCAACAGCTGGTATATTGGGACACAGACAGTGAGTCAACAGTAGGGAATATTGGGACACAGTCAGAGAGTCAACAGTAGGGTAGAATATTGGGACACAGACAGTGAGTCAACAGTAGGGATATTGGGACACAGACAGCGAGTCAACAGTAGGCAGTAGGAATATTGGGACACAGGCAGAGAGTCAACAGTAGGGATATTGGGACACAGGCAGTGACTCAACAGCTAGGTATATTGGGACACAGACAGCGAGTCAACAGTAGGGATATTGGGACACAGACAGTGAGTCAACAGTAGGGATATTGGGACACAGACAGTGAGTCAACAGTAGGAATATTGGGACACAGACAGTGAGTCAACAGTAGGGATATTGGGACACAGACAGAGAGTCAACAGTAGGAATATTGGGACACAGACAGCGAGTCAACAGTAGGGATATTGGGACACAGACAGTGAGTCAACAGTAGGGATATTGGGACACAGACAGTGAGTCAACAGAAAGCAGTAGGATATTGGGACACAGACAGCGAGTCAACAGTAGGGATATTGGGACATAGACAGTGAGTCAACAGAAGGCAGCAGGAATATTGGGACACAGACAGCAAGTCAACAGTAGGCAGTAGGAATATTGGGACACAGACAGCGAGTCAACAGTAGGGATATTGGGACACAGACAGTGAGTCAACAGTAGGGATATTGGGACACAGACAGTGAGTCAACAGTAGGGATATTGGGACACAGACAGTGAGTCAACAGCTGGAATATTGGGACACAGACAGTGAGTAGGGATATTGGGACACAGACAGTGACTCAACAGTAGGAATATTGGGACACAGACAGTGAGTCAACAGTAGGGATATTGGGACACAGACAGTGAGTCAACAGTAGGAATATTGGGACACAGACAGTGAGTCAACAGTAGGGATATTGGGACACAGACAGCGAGTCAACAGTAGGGATATTGG
Organism: Oncorhynchus masou masou; assembly: GCF_036934945.1. NCBI lineage: Eukaryota > Metazoa > Chordata > Actinopteri > Salmoniformes > Salmonidae > Oncorhynchus > Oncorhynchus masou. The sequence goes on along the minus strand of NC_088234.1, from coordinate 3,235,856 downwards.
GACACAGACAGTGAGTCAACAGTAGGGATATTGGGACACAGACAGTGAGTCAACAGTAGGCAGTAGGAATATTGGGACACAGACAGCAAGTCAACAGTAGGCAGTAGAACTATTGGGACACAGACAGTGAGTCAACAGTAGGATATTGGGACACAGACAGCGAGTCAACAGTAGGCAGTAGAAATATTGGGACACAGACAGTGAGTCAACAGTAGGAATATTGGGACACAGACAGTGAGTCAACAGTAGGAATATTGGGACACAGGCAGCGAGTCAACAGTAGGGATATTGGGACACAGGAGTGACTCAACAGCTGGTATATTGGGACACAGACAGTGAGTCAACAGTAGGGAATATTGGGACACAGTCAGTGAGTCAACAGTAGGCAGTAGAGGAATATTGGGACACAGACAGTGAGTCAACAGTAGGGATATTGGGACACAGACAGCGAGTCAACAGTAGGCAGTAGGAATATTGGGACACAGGCAGAGAGTCAACAGTAGGGATATTGGGACACAGGCAGTGACTCAACAGCAGCTAGGAATATTGGGACACAGACAGCGAGTCAACAGTAGGGATATTGGGACACAGACAGTGAGTCAACAGTAGGGATATTGGGACACAGACAGTGAGTCAACAGTAGGAATATTGGGACACAGACAGTGAGTCAACAGTAGGGATATTGGGACACAGACAGCGAGTCAACAGCAGGAATATTGGGACACAGACAGCGAGTCAACAGTAGGGATATTGGGACACAGACAGTGAGTCAACAGTAGGGATATTGGGACACAGACAGTGAGTCAACAGAAAGCAGTAGGAGTATTGGGACACAGACAGCGAGTCAACAGTAGGGATATTGGGACATAGACAGTGAGTCAACAGAAGGCAGCAGGAATATTGGGACACAGACAGCAAGTCAACAGTAGGCAGTAGGAATATTGGGACACAGACAGCGAGTCAACAGTAGGGATATTGGGACACAGACAGTGAGTCAACAGTAGGGATATTGGGACACAGACAGTGAGTCAACAGTCAACATATAGGATATTGGGACACAGTGACTCAACAGCTGGAATATTGGGACACAGACAGTGAGTCAACAGTAGGAATATTGGGACACAGACAGTGAGTCAACAGTAGGAATATTGGGACACAGACAGTGAGTCAACAGTAGGGATATTGGGACACAGACAGTGAGTCAACAGTAGGGATATTGGGACACAGACAGTGAGTCAACAGTAGGAATATTGGGACACAGATAGTCAACAGTAGGGATATTGGGACACAGACAGTGAGTCAACAGTAGGGATATTGGGACAGACAGTCAACAGTGATTGGGACACAGACAGCTCAACAGGAATATTGGGACACAGAGTCAGTAGGAGTCAACAGTAGGCAGTAGAAATATTGGGACACAGACAGCGAATCAACAGTAGGCCGAGTAGAAATATTGGGACACAGACAGTGACTCAACAGTAGGCAGTAGAAATATTGGGACACAGCCAGCGAGTCAACAGTAGGCCGGAAATATTGGGACACAGACAGTGACTCAACAGTAGCAGGAATATTGGGACACAGACAGTGAGTCAACAGCAGGACCAGCTGAATACATGATGAGGGAGGAAGACCAGCTGAATACATGATGAGGGAGGAAGACCAGCTGAATACATGATAAGGGAGGAAGACCAGCTGAATACATGATGAGGGAGGAAGACCAGCTGAATACATGATGAGGGAGGAAGACCAGCTGAATACATGATGAGGGAGGAAGACCAGCTGAATACATGATGAGAGAGGAAAACCAGCTGAATACATGATCTATTCCAGAGGAAGGAATGATGAGGGAGGAAGACCAGCTCAATACATGATGAGGGAGGAAGACCAGCTGAATACATGATCTATAACAGAGGAAGGAATGATCAGGGCGGAAGACCAGCTGAATACATGAACTATTACAGAGGAAGGAATGATGATTGAGGAAGACCAGCTGAATACATGATCTATAACAGTTGAAGGAATGATGAGGGAGGAAGACCAGCTGAATACATGATCTATAACAGAGGAAGGAATGATGAGGGAGGAAGACCAGCTGAATACATGAACTATAACAGAGGAAGGAATGATGAGGGAGGAAGACCAGCTGATTACATGATAAGGGAGGAAGACCAGCTGAATACATGATCTATAACAGAGGAAGGAATGATGAGGGAGGAAGACCAGCTGAATACATGATGAGGGAGGAAGACCAGCTGAATACATGATGAGGGAGGAAGACCAGCTGAATACATGATGAGGGAGGAAGACCAGCTGAATACATGAACTATTACAGAGGAAGGAATGATGAGGGAGGAAGACCAGCTGAATACATGAGGGAGGAAGACCAGCTGAATACATGATCTATAACAGAGGAAGGAATGATGAGGGAGGAAGACCAGCTAAATATATGATGAGGGAGGAAGACCAGCTGAATACATGATGAGGGAGGAAGACCAGCTGAAGACATGATGAGGGAGGAAGACCAGCTGAATACATGAACTATTACAGAGGAAGGAATGATGAGGAGGAAGACCAGCGGAATACATGATCTATAACAGTTGAAGGAATGATGAGGGAGGAAGACCAGCTGAATACATGATCTATAACAGAGGAAGGAATGATGAGGGAGGAAGACCAGCTGAATACATGATCTATAACAGAGGAAGGAATGATGAGGGAGGAAGACCAGCTGAATACAAGATGAGGGAGGAAGACCAGCTGAATACATGAGGGAGGAAGACCAGCTGAATACATGATCTATAACAGAGGAATGAATGATGAGGGAGGAAGACCAGCTGAATACATGATGAGGGAGGAAGACCAGCTGAATACATGATAAGGGAGGAAGACCAGCTGAATACATAATCTATAACAGAGGAAGTAATGATGAGGAGGAAGACCAGCTGAATACATGAGGGAGGAAGACCAGCTGAATACATGATAAGGGAGGAAGACCAGCTGAATGCATAATCTATAACAGAGGAAGTAATGATGAGGGGAGGAAGACCAGCTGAATACATGAGGGAGGAAGACCAGCTGAATACATGATCTATAACAGAGGAAGGAATGATGAGTGAGGAAGACCAGCTGAATACATGATGAGGGAGGAAGACCAGCTGAATACATGATGAGGGAGGAAGACCAGCTGAATACATGATGAGGGAGGAAGACCAGCTGAATACATGAACTATTACAGAGGAAGGAATGATGAGGGAGGAAGACCAGCTGAATACATGATCTATAACAGAGGAAGGAATGATGAGGGAGGAAGACCAGCTGAATACATGATCTATAACAGAGGAAGAAATGATGAGGGAGGAAGACCAGCTGAATACATGATGAGGGAGGAAGACCAGCTGAATACATGAGGGAGGAAGACCAGCTGAATACATGATCTATAACAGAGGAAGGAATGATGAGGGAGGAAGACCAGCTGAATACATGATGAGGAGGAAGACCAGCTGAATACATGATAAGGGAGGAAGACCAGCTGAATACATAATCTATAACAGAGGAAGTAATGATGAGGGAGGAAGACCAGCTGAATACATGAGGGAGGAAGACCAGCTGAATACATGATGAGGGAGGAAGACCAGCTGAATACATGATGAGGGAGGAAGACCAGCTGAATACATGATCTATTCCAGAGGAAGGAATGATGAGGCAGGAAGACCAGCTGAATACATGATGAGGGAGGAAGACCAGCTGAATACATTTACATTTACATTTAAGTCATTTAGCAGACAATACATGAACTATAACAGAGGAAGGAATGATGAGGGAGGAAGACCAACTCAATACATGATGAGGGAGGAAGACCAGCTGAATACATGATCTATAACAGAGGAAGGAATGATCAGGGCGGAAGACCAGCTGAATACATGAACTATTACAGAGGAAGGAATGATGAGGGAAGAAGACCAGCTGAATACATGATCTATAACAGAGGAAGGAATGATGAGGGAGGAAGACCAGCTCAATACATGATGAGGGAGGGAGACCAGCTGAATACATGATCTATAACAGAGGAAGGAATGATCAGGGCGGAAGACCAGCTGAATACATGAACTATTACAGAGGAAGGAATGATGAGGGAGGAAGACCAGCTGAATACATGATCTATAACAGTTGAAGGAATGATGAGGGAGGAAGACCAGCTGAATACATGATCTATAACAGAGGAAGGAATGATGAGGGAGGAAGACCAGCTAAATACATGAACTATAACAGAGGAAGGAATGATGAGGGAGGAAGACCAGCTCAATACATGATGAGGGAGGAAGACCAGCTGAATACATAATCTATAACAGAGGAAGTAATGATGAGGGAGGAAGACCAGCTGAATACATGAGGGAGGAAGACCAGCTGAATACATGATCTATAACAGAGGAAGGAATGATGAGGGAGGAAGACCAGCTAAATACATGATGAGGAGGAAGACCAGCTGAATACATGATGAGGGAGGAAGACCAGCTGAATACATGATGAGGGAGGAAGACCAGCTGAATACATGAACTATTACAGAGGAAGGAATGATGAGGGAGGAAGACCAGCTGAATACATGATCTATAACAGTTGAAGGAATGATGAGGGAGGAAGACCAGCTGAATACATGATGTGGGAGGAAGACCAGCTGAATACATGAGGGAGGAAGACCAGCTGAATACATGATCTATAACAGAGGAATGAATGATGAGGGAGGAAGACCAGCTGAATACATGATGAGGGAGGAAGACCAGCTGAATACATGATAAGGGAGGAAGACCAGCTGAATACATAATCTATAACAGAGGAAGTAATGATGAGGGAGGAAGACCAGCTGAATACATGATCTATAACAGAGGAATGAATGATGAGGGAGGAAGACCAGCTGAATACATGATGAGGGAGGAAGACCAGCTGAATACATGATAAGGGAGGAAGACCAGCTGAATACATAATCTATAACAGAGGAAGTAATGATGAGGGAGGAAGACCAGCTGAATACATGAGGGAGGAAGACCAGCTGAATACATGATAAGGGAGGAAGACCAGCTGAATACATAATCTATAACAGAGGAAGTAATGATGAGGGAGGAAGACCAGCTGAATACATGAGGGAGGAAGACCAGCTGAATACATGATCTATAACAGAGGAAGGAATGATGAGGGAGGAAGACCAGCTGAATACATAATGAGGGAGGAAGACCAGCTGAATACATGATGAGGGAGGAAGACCAGCTGAATACATGATGAGGGAGGAAGACCAGCTGAATACATGAACTATTACAGAGGAAGGAATGATGAGGGAGGAAGACCAGCTGAATACATGATCTATAACAGTTGAAGGAATGATGAGGGAGGAAGACCAGCTGAATACATGATCTATAACAGAGGAAGGAATGATGAGGGAGGAAGACCAGCTGAATACATGATCTATAACAGAGGAAGGAATGATGAGGGAGGAAGACCAGCTGAATACATGATGAGGGAGGAAGACCAGCTGAATACATGAGGGAGGAAGACCAGCTGAATACATGATCTATAACAGAGGAAGGAATGATGAGGGAGGAAGACCAGCTGAATACATGATAAGGGAGGAAGACCAGCTGAATACATAATCTATAACAGAGGAAGTAATGATGAGGGAGGAAGACCAGCTGAATACATGAGGGAGGAAGACCAGCTGAATACATGATCTATAACAGAGGAAGGAATGATGAGGGAGGAAGACCAGCTGAATACATGATGAGGGAGGAAGACCAGCTGAATACATGATGAGGGAGGAAGACCAGCTGAATACATGATGAGGGAGGAAGACCAGCTGAATACATGATCTATTACAGAGGAAGGAATGATGAGGGAGGAAGACCAGCTGAATACATGATCTACAACAGAGGAAGGAATGATGAGGGAGGAAGACCAGCTGAATAGATGATAAGGGAGGAAGACCAGCTGAATACATGATCTATAACAGAGGAAGGAATGATAAGGGAGGAAGACCAGCTGAATAGATGATAAGGGAGGAAGACCAGCTGAATACATGATCTATAACAGAGGAAGGAATGATGAGGGAGGAAGACCAGCTCAATACATGATGAGGGAGGAAGACCAGCTGAATATATGATCTATAACAGAGGAAGGAATGATGAGGGAGGAAGACCAGCTGAATACATGATAAGGGAGGAAGACCAGCTGAATACATGATGAGGGAGGAAGACCAGCTGAATACATGATGAGGGAGGAAAACCAGCTGAATACATGATGAGGGAGGAAAACCAGCTGAATACATGATCTATAACAGAGGAAGGAATGATGAGGGAGGAAGACCAGCTGATTACATGATGAGGAGGAAGACCAGCTGAATACATGATCTATAACAGAGGAAGGAATGATGAGGGAGGAAGACATGTTGATATTTCAGCAGCCAATCATTTAGCCAGATTTACCAATACAACCTCTGATCACATCTCCAGTATTCATGACTCACCAACAAAGAGTTGAATGGTGGTTTCCTTCATCAGTGTTGGAATGAAGCACTTGTAGCTTCCAGTATCAGAGAGAGTCACTCTGTTCAGCTTTAAGGAGACGTTGCCGTTCTTCAGTTCTTCTTGAAACATTGATGTCCTTCCCCTGTAGGATGTATGTTGATCCTCATTGGAGTCTCGACCGTCAAGGTAAAGATGGACGTTTCTTGTTCTCAGGTACAATCCTGTCCACTCCACTGTCATGTCCTCAGCACTGACATTGGGTTTCAGGGAACATGGCAGAATGACGTCATCACCAGCTAAGGGAACGACTGGGACAGCCGGTCCAACAACCAGAACCTCAGACGGCCCTGGAGAAAAACAAAATGACACACAGTTAAAGATCCCTCACACCTCCAGAGGGGTGTTCATGTTTTGGTACCCTTCCCCAGATCTGTGCGTCGACACAATCCCGCCTCGGAGCTCTACGGACAATTCCTTCGACCTCATGTCTTGGTTTCTGCTCTGACATGCACTGTCAACTGTGGGACCTTATATACACAGGTGTGTACCTTTCCAAATAATGTCCAATTAATTGAATTTACCACAGGTGGACTCCAATCAAGTTGTAGAAACATCTCAAGGAGGATCAATGGAAACAGGATGCACCTGAGATCAATTTTTAGTCTAATAGCAAATGGTCTAATTACTTTTAAATAAGGCATTTCAGGAAGAAAAAATCTTGAGATTTGCTACATTCTCTAAGCCTATTTTCTCTTTGTCATTAAGCTGTCATCAAGGCAAAGGGTGGCTACTTTGAAGAATCTCAAATATAAAATATATTTTCATTTGTTTAACACTTTTTTGTTTACTACATGATTCCATATGTGTTATTTCATGGTTTTGATGTCTTCACTATTATTCTACAATGTAGAAAATAGTAAAAAATGAAATACATTTTTTTTTAAATCCCAAAGCAGACTAGGGGGAAAATATGTCACTTCACCCTGCTGCTGTAATAAAACATTTTGATAACTCGACTCTCTCGACAAACAGAACATGTTTTAACAGATGTCTCTTCCCGTTCATCAAATGGCAGTTTGGATAGAAAACATAAACAAAAAGACAAACAAAAAATACTAACATTTTAAAATTGACACAATAAAGTCGGGTGCTCATTTCCATTGTGGTAAATAAATAAACAAACAATGACAATAGGCCTAGTGTAAATACAGACTCATTACAGACACATTAAAAGGTTCTACTGTTCACACATTCATTTCTAAAGTGGTCATGGTTGGCTTTGAGTTGCTGTGGTAGTTTGTTCCAGTCAACAGCACTGGTATATACAATGGGTTCTTACCAGATAGAGTATTATATTTAAAACAGTGAATATTAGGGTCTCTGGTTCTGGTATTATGCTGGTAGACATCTCTAACAAATGAAAAATACTTTAGGTACCTGGAGGCTGAGTGATATTTCTGTGAATCAGACCAAGATGAATTAATGCTACTATATTTTTCCATAGATAGCCAGCCTATCAGCTTCAAATGCTGGACCTCCAGATGAGGGGGCAGTACCATTCTTACAGACTTGTTTTGGCTGGTCTGTATATTATTCTGTAGCTGTTTGGGGCTGCTGGTGAACCCTGATGAGATAATCATAGTAACACTAGACTAGGTGTTTGGGGCTGCTGGGGACCATGATGATAATCAGAAACTAGACTAGATGTTTGGGGCTGCTGGGGAACCATGATGTGCAGCATAATCAGACACTAGACTAGATGTTTGGGGCTGCTGGTGAACCCTGATGTGCAGCATAATCAGACACTAGACTAGATGTTTGGGGCTGCTGGGGAACCATGATGTGCAGCATAATCAGACACTAGACTAGATGTTTGGGGCTGCTGGGGAACCATGATGTGCAGCATAATCAGACACTAGACTAGATGTTTGGGGCTGCTGGGGAACCATGATGATAATCAGACACTAGACTAGATGTTTGGGGCTGCTGGGGAACCATGATGATAATCAGACACTAGACTAGATGTTTGGGGCTGCTGGGGAACCATGATGTGCAGCATAATCAGACACTAGACTAGATGTTTGGGGCTGCTGGGGAACCATGATGATAATCAGAAACTAGACTAGATGTTTGGGGCTGCTGGGGAACCATGATGTGCAGCATAATCAGACACTAGACGAGATGTTTGGGGCTGCTGGGGAACCATGATGTGCAGCATAATCAGACACTAGACTAGATGTTTGGGGCTGCTGGGGAACCATGATGTGCAGCATAATCAGACACTAGACTAGATGTTTGGGGCTGCTGGGGAACCAGTAAACTAAAACCACAGTAAACTAAAACATTGTATACTGTTGTTTAAGATACTTATCAAGGCATATTGACATTAGAGAGAGACATAAAGCGAGAAATAAAGCAATCACAGGTGTTGATTGGGAGAGCGAGCTTAGACAACAACAGGTAAAATGGTGATGAATGGGCAGAGAGGGTCGGTTAACTACACACAGGTAAAATGGCGATGAATGGACAGAGAGGGTCGGTTAACTACACACAGGGCCCGAGTTCGAGGCTGGAGCCAACAGATAAACAAAATAAACAAAATGGAGTACCATGATTAATGACCAGTCCAGCTGGCATTAGCTATGTGGCCAAGTGATCATAGGGTCCAGCATTAGATGAAACAGGGAAGCCGTTAGGTGGTCGCTACTAGCAACCGGCCTTTGTTAGACGTCGGTAAAGACGCGCCGGCCTGCTAACTTTAGGAACTCCTCCTGCTCCTCCTTGCACAAAGGCGGAGGTAGCGGTCCTGCTACTGGGTTGTTGCCCTCCTACGGCCTCCTCCACGTCTCCTGATGTACTGGCCTGTCTCCTGGTAGCGCCTCCATGCTCTGGACACTACGCTGACAGACACAGCAAACCTTCTTGCCACAGCTCTCATTGATGTTCCATCCTGGATGAGCTGCACTACCTGAGCCACTTGTGTGGGTTGTAGACTCCGTCTCATGCTACCACGAGAGTGAAAGCACCGCCAGCATTCAAAAGTGACCAAAACATCAGCCAGGAAGCATAGGAACTGAGAAGTGGTCTGTGGTCCCCACCTGCAGAACCACTCCTTTATTGGGGGTGTCTTGCTTATTGTCTATAATTTCCACCTGTTGTCTATTCCATTTGCACAACAGCATGTGACATTTATTGTCAATCAGTGTTGCTTCCTAAGTGGACAGTTTGATTCCACAGAAGTGTGATTGACTTGGAGTTACATTGTGTTGTTTAAGTGTTCCCTTTATTTTTTTGAGCAGTGTATAAATAGGGCAGTGTGCAACTGATATGTGAGACGTATTAATGCCAAAATAACATGCAAAAAGGCAACTACAAATATATATGTATTTTTAGCTAGAGCCCCACCTGCCCTGAATGACGGGTCGCCACTGATCTGTTCAACTCAGATGGTAAAACGTCTCTTCTTTCTCGTCATAACCATGGCGACACTTCCTTTAGCTAAACTAAGCTTAACAATGTTCGCCAGTCTCTACTTTATGCGCCACTTCGATACAGCTACGATTTTCGTAACAAGTTAGGAAAGCATTTTCGTTAACCCTAACCATATTCCTAAACTTAAATGAATTATCCTAACCTACTTTGGGAAAATCTCCTAACCTGCTGCGAAAAAGTCACTGTTGTATCGAAGTAGCGTGAAAACAGTGTTTCTCTGCCACGGACAGCACCACCCTACAGCACCACACCCAAACTGTCCCGTCTGATCAGACGACAAGACATCGACATTTCCTGCACTCGGTTATGATCCTGCACTTGAATTCTCCCCGTTTCTTTCTTATTAATATTATGTTCAGATAATAAAATAGCCTACAGGCTAAATAATGAAGGAATAATGTTGTGTCCTACCTGTCGTTATCAATGAAACACTGATGAACAGAATCCCAAAACACCAGACCGCCGAGGTCGGAAAGGTCTTCATTTCACGAACAAAACAAGTCTGACTCCAAGGTAAAGCTGTTTGTAACTGGAGAATAAAACTATTAGGAGTTTAGAAAAATAAACCAAAACTGTCGAAAGGCTAATTTGGCAACGAACAGAATGTAACACGACGTCTGTTCCAGAAATAACGGAGGAAAAGGGTGGTGGAGTTTCACACTTTACTTTCACTTTCACTTACAGTACTTCTAGTTGAATATCATCTCGCGATATCTAGCTCCATCTAGTGTTCTGATACGGACATTAACTTCATGTCATCTCGCGATATCTAGCTCAGTCTAGTGTTCTGATATGGACATTAACTTCATCTCATCTCGCGATATCTAGCTCGGTCTAGTGTTCTGATATGGACATGAACTTCATGCCAAATGTTCTAGAACATGTGAATCATGAAATAAATGTGACAACAACAGTGCGACCTTCAGGGCAGATGGGGCTCTGTTTTTCGCTAACACTTTACCTAAACTTAACTAATTCTCCTAACCTGCTTCGAAAAAGTCACTGTTGTATCGAAGTAGCGTGAAAACAGTGTTTCTCTGCCACGGACAGCACCACCCTACAGCACCACACCCAAACTGTCCCGTCTGATCAGACGACAAGACATCGACATTTCCTGCACTCGGTTATGATCCTGCACTTGAATTCTCCCCGTTTCTTTCTTATTAATATTATGTTCAGATAATAAAATAGCCTACAGGCTAAATAATGAAGGAATAATGTTGGGTCCTACCTGTCGTTATCAATGAAACACTGATGAACAGAATCCCAAAACACCAGACCGCCGAGGTCGGAAAGGTCTTCATTTCACGAACAAAACAAGTCTGACTCCAAGGTAAAGCTGTTTGTAACTGGAGAATAAAACTATTAGGAGTTTAGAAAAATAAACCAAAACTGTCGAAAGGCTAATTTGGCAACGAACAGAATGTAACACGACGTCTGTTCCAGAAATAACGGGGGAAAAGGGTGGTGGAGTTTCACACTTTACTTTCACTTTCACTTACAGTACTTCTAGTTGAATATCATCTCGCGATATCTAGCTCCATCTAGTGTTCTGATACGGACATTAACTTAATGTCATCTCGCGATATCTAGCTCCCTCTAGTGTTCTGATATGGAAATTAACTTCATGTCAAATTTCCTCAAACACATACGAGCACAAATGTGAATCGTGAAATGAATGTGACAACAACTAGGCTGTAGTAAATATTTCAACTAGAAACAACTTACGATTTGAAATGACCCAAGAACACTGATCATATAAAATGAATGTGACTTTCACTGTCAGTTGTTGACTAGCTAGACAGGTGTGAGTAGTATGGCAGAAATTGCACTAATTTTATCAGAGAGGGAGGTAGAGTTATCACCATGTTGCTGCATGATACTTTAACATTAATTAAATATTAGAGATATACTCAAGAATGGAGCATATAGAAGATACTCAAGGCCCTGGGGGCTGTAGGGGGAACCTGGAATGGAGCATTTAGAAGATACTCAGCCCCCAGGGCCTTGAGTATAATATAATAATAAATAATATATCCCATTTAGCAGATGCTAAATGGAGCATTTAGAAGATACTCAAGGCCCTCAAGGCCCTGGGGGCTGTAGGGGAAACCTGGAATGGAGCATTTAGAAGATACTCAAGGCCCTGGGGGCTGTAGGGGAAACCTGGAATGAAGTATTTAGAAGATACTCAAGGCCCTGGGGGCTGTAGGGAAAACCTGGAATGGAGCATTTAGAAGATAGAAGATGTCCTGTGTGGCTCAGTCGGTAGAGCACGGCGCTTGCAATGCCATGCGTCGTGGGTTCGATTCCCCGCTGGGGCCACCCATATGCAAAAGTAGTGGCCCCAGCCGACTTGTAAGTCGCTTTGGACAAAAGCGTCTGCTAAATGGGATATATTATTTATTATTATATTATACTCAAGGCCCTGGGGGCTGTAGGGGAAACCTGGAATGGAGCATTTAGAAGATACTCAAGGCCCTGGGGGCTGTAGGGGAAACCTGGAATGGAGCATTTAGAAGATACTCAAGGCCCTGGGGGCTGTAGGGGGAACCTGGAATGGAGCATTTAGAAATACAAAGTGAATGAAATGAAAAATAAAGTGGTTGTGATGTCATTCAGAACAGATTAAAAAGCAGGCTACATGATTGAGGAAAATAATTTATTGTTATCAATCTGAGATACAGTTATCAACACTTTACAACATGGTTCAATCAGGGCTACAGTTATCAACACTTTACAACATGGTTCAATCAGAGATACAGTTATCAACACTTTAAACATGGTTCAATCAGAGCTACAGTTATCAACACTTTACAACATGGTTCAATCAGAGCTACAGTTATCAACATGGTTCAATCAGAGATAGTTATCAACACTTTGAACCATGTTCTAACATGCAAAGTAGCTGAAAAGTTGCTAATTAGCTGAAATGCTGAAGTTGTCCATGACGAGATTTGAACCCGTAACCTTTACGTAACGTTTGTTATTGCCTTCTTAAGTGTCCTCAGGCTACTACAATCCAGGAATATGTGTGTGTGTGTGTTTTATGTGTGTGTTGAGTGTTTTTTTGTTTGTTTGTTTTTTACCTTTATTTAACCAGGCAAGTCAGTTAAGAACAAATTCTTATTTTCAATGACGGCCTGGGAACAGTGGGTTAACTGCCTGTTCAGGGGCAGAATGACAGATTTGTACCTTGTCAGCTCAGGGATTAGAACTTGCAACCTTTCAGTTACTAGTCTAACGCTCTAACCACTAGGCTACCCTGCCGCCCCTGTATGGTGTGTATGTTTTGTGTGTGTGTATAGTGTGTATAGTGTGTATGTTATGTGTGTACAGTGTGTATAGTGCGTATGTTATGTGTGTGTATAGTGTGTATAGTGTGTATGTTGTGTGTATAGTGTGTATGTTATGTGTGTGTGTATAGTGTGTATAGTGTGTATAGTGTGTATGTTGTGTGTATAGTGTGTATGTTATGTGTGTGTGTATAGTGTATATAGTGTGTATGTTGTGTGTATAATGTGTATGTTATGTGTATATAGTGTGTATAGTGTGTATAGTGTGTATAGTGTGTATAGTGTGTATCTTATGTGTTTATAGTGTGTATAGTGTGTATGTTGTGTGTGTGTGTGTGTGTGTATAGTGTGTATACAGTGGTTGCTTCTTTAAAAGTTGTGTCATACTGCAGCACACCTTGCGGGCTGCTGCTGCATTCTGTGGCACATTATCTAATTGTCAGCCATTTTTTCATTTAATGTTAGTTTGACCACCAGAGGGCATCTTTGAGATGCAGTAGATTATTTGATAGTCTTCCATATTGACTTTACCAGATAATTTAAAAATTTTTTTTTGTAATATCATAGTATATGGGATTGATTTTAAGAAATGTTGCTTAATTGATTTGATTAATATTATGGTGTTTCTATTCTGAGAAAAATAAAAACCCTCAGGGCCTATTTCCCTACATAAGGGAGAGCAGGCCACGTCTGTACTACAGAATGCAGACATGTGGGAGACCAGGGTTCAATTCCGGAGTAAATAAAAATGTGTTCTTAACTGATTCCATATGTGTTATTTCATAGTTGTTCACTATTATTCTACAATGTAGGAAATACATTGCGCTCTACGGACTCTGCAGCTTGAGTTTTTTTTTTTTTTTTTGCACAGTCGATGGACTTCGGGCAAGAAGGTTGAGTGTTCGAAACCTGCTCCCTGCTTGTTTCAGATTGTTTAATTGTATTTTTTAAATAGCGTTCCCAAGGTAAACAGACTTTTTCTCAGGTCCAGATTGTAGAATATACATATAATTTACAGATTAAGATAGAAAACACTCCAAAGTTTCCAAAACTGTCAAAATATTGTCTGTGAGTATAACATAACTGATATTGCAGGCAAAAGCCTGAGAAAAATCCTATCCGGAAGTGACTCATCTTTTGAAAGCGCTGCGTTCCAATGTGTCCCCATTGAGCAGTGAATGGGCTATCAACTAGATTACGCTTTCTACGTATTCCCCAAGGTGTCTACAGTATTGTGACATAGTTTTATGCATTTATGTTGAAGAATACCCGTAGGGGGCTACATTGCGCAAGTGGTCACATGATGATGCTCCCAGAGAAATTCTTGCGTAAAATACAGAGGTAGCCATTATTCCAATCACTCCTACTGAGAAACCAATTGTCCCGGTTGATATATTATCGAATAGATATTTGAAAAACAACTTGAGGATTGATTATAAACAACTTTTTCCATGTTTCTGTCGATATTATGGAGCTAATTTGGAATATTTTTTGGGGCATTGTCGTGACTGCAATTTCCGGTCGATTTCTCAGTCAAACATGAAGAACAAACGGAGCTATTTCACCTACAAAAATAATCTTTTGGGAAACAATTAACTTTGGCTATCTACCTGGGAGTCTCGTGAGTGAAAACATCCGAAGTTCATCAAAGGTAAACAATTCATTTGATTGATTTTCTGATTTTTGTGACAAGGTTAATTAGTGTCAGTCGATGATGCAGGTGTAGAAGCACGGAGGCTAGGAAAAACTCCCTAGAAAGGCCAAAACCTAGGAAGAAACCTAGAGAGGATCCAGGCTATGAGGGGTGGCCAGTCCTCTTCTGGCTGTGCCGGGTGGAGATTATAATAGAACATGGCCAAGATGTTCAAATGTTCATAAATGACCAGCATGGTCGAATAATAATAAGGCAGAACAGTTGAAACTGGAGCAGCAGCACGGCCAGGGGGACTGGGGACAGCAAGGAGTCATCATGTCAGGTAGTCCTGGGGCATGGTCCTAGGGCTCAGGTCCTCCGAGAGAGAGAAAGAAAGAGAGAAGGAGAGAATTAGAGAACGCACACTTAGATTCACACAGGACACCGAATTGGACAGGAGAAGTACTCCAGATATAACAAACTGACCCCAGCCCCCGACACAAACTACTGCAGCATAAATACTGGAGGCTGAGACAGGAGGGGTCAGGAGACACTGTGGCCCCATCCGAGGCCACCAACGGACAGGGCCAAACAGGAAGGATGTAACCCCACCCACTTTGCCAAAGCACAGCCCCCACACCACGAGAGGGATATCTTCAACCACCAACTTACCATCCTGAGACAAGGCTGAGTATAGCCCACAAAGATCTCCGCCATGGCACAACCCAAGGGGGGGCGCCAACCCAGACAGGATGATGGTATGATGGTAACCTTGAAATCAGCCCTTGCTTTGACAGGAAGCCAGTGTAGGGAGGCTAGCACTGGAGAAATATGATAAATTGTTTTGGTTCTAGTCAGGATTCTAGCAGCCGTATTTAGCACTAACTGAAGTTTATTTAGTGCTTTATCCGGGTAGCCGGAAAGTAGAGCATTGCAGTCGTCTAACCTAGAAGTGACAAAAGCATGGATTAATTTTTCTGAATCATTTTTGGACAGAAAGTTTCTGATTTTTGCAATGTTACGTAGATGGAAAAAAGTTGTCCTTGAAATGGTCTTGAAATGTTCTTCAAAGAGAGATCAGGGTCCAGAGTAACGCCAGTCTGTAACCATTAAAATCCCACACCACATTATCCATCTCCTATCAGTCTATAACTGTAACAGTCTGGGTGTAGCTGGTGCAGAGGAGTCAGGTGTAGGACAGCAGAGATGAGTAATAAAAGTAACTCAATAATATAAATTCCATGAAGAAATACCAAGCCCACACAAAAGGACCGAAATACAATAAACAAACACGCACAAAAAACATGGGTAAAACAGAGGGTTAAATAATTAACATGCAATGGGGGAATTGAAACCAGGTGTGTAAAACAAAGACAAAACAAATGGAAAATGAAAAGTGAATGCCGCCGAACAAGGAGAGGGACCAACTTCGCGGAAGTCATGACAATAACCATTCAAATCCACCCACCACATTACCCATCTCCTATTAGTCTATAACCATTAAAATCCCCCACCACATTACCCATCTCCCATCAGTCTGTATCCATTCAAATCCACCCACCACATTACCCATCTATCAGTCTATAACATTAAAATCCCCCACCACACCAGAGCATACTATGAATATTAAAATCCACACACCACGTGACCCATCTCCTATCTTAACTTTTTACATTCCCAAGGCCAGCAACTCCAGTCTCTTATACAGGTTGTAAAAGTTCACTATTAACATATTCCCCCTCCTAACTACACCTCTAAGTCTACATACTCCTGTTCAACTCCCTCTTCCACACAGCCAGACGGATCCCCTGTTTTATAAAGGTATCACACCCTCCTCCTTCCCCATTGTATTATCCTGTACATTTTCCCATGTCAGTCCTGTGATCCCAAGAACCTCACCTCCTGCTCCACTATGATCTGTATCTTCTTAGTATTAGATTGTCTGTGCAGTTGATTGCTGCTGTCACAAATGAAACAACCTTCCTCATGTGTCCTTTAGTGTGGAGTTCTCCCCATTCTGCTCCCTCCCTCATGCCAAACCTGCATTTCAATCTGCCCTGGAATACCTGCTCTTCTAGGTGACCAGATTGTTTCTGGAATACCTGTTCTTCTAGGTGCCCCGACTGTTTCTGGAATACCTGCTCTTCTAGGTGCCCCGACTGTTTCTGGAATACCTGCTCTTCTAGGTGACCAGACTATTTCTGGAATACCTGCTCTTCTAGGTGACCAGGCTGTTTCTGGAATACCTGCTCTTCTAGGTGACCAGACTATTTCTGGAATACCTGCTCTTCTAGGTGACCAGGCTGTTTCTGGAATACCTGCTCTTCTAGGTGCACCGGCTGTTTCTAGAATACCTGCTCTTCTAGGTGACCAGATTGTTTCGGGAATACCTGCTCTTCTATGTGACCAGACTGTTTCTGGAATACCTGCTCTTCTAGGTGACCAGACTGTTTCTGGAATACCTGCTCTTCTAGGTGACCTGGCTGTTTCTGGAATACCTGCTCTTCTAGGTGCACCGGCTGTTTCTAGAATACCTGCTCTTCTAGGTGACCAGACTGTTTCTGGAATACCTGCTCTTCTATGTGACCAGACTGTTTCTGGAATACCTGCTCTTCTAGGTGACCAGACTGTTTCTGGAATACCTGCTCTTCTAGGTGACCAGACTGTTTCTGGAATACCTGCTCTTCTAGGTGACCAGACTGTTTCTGGAATACCTGCTCTTCTCGGTGACCAGACTGTTTCTGGAATACCTGCTCTTCTAGGTGACCAGACTGTTTCTGGAATACCTGCTCTTCTATAAACCCAGGTTGTTTCTGGAATACCTGCTCTTCTAGGTGACCAGACTGTTTCTGGAATACCTGCTCTTCTATGTGACCAGACTGTTTCTGGAATACCTGCTCTTCTAGGTGACCAGACTATTTCTGGAATACCTGCTCTTCTCAGTGCACCGATTGCTTCTATGTGTGCCGATTGTTTCTGTGTGAACTACCGTCACTTCTTCTGCATACGAGATGTTACTCTTCACCTGCTGCACTTCCACCTGTCTTCTCATCACTGAACAACCCCCATACCCCACACTATGTTCTCCTCCATAGTTACAGTTCTTTACCTGGACCCTGTCTCCACTTCACACATCTCCTTTTGCCTTTACACACCGCCTCCACATGCCCTTTGGCAGTTTTAACAATGTAATGGTTTTGGAATAGATGCTCGCACATAGTAACTCATATACTCAATCCTAACTTTTCCATGCCGGCTTGAGTTTAAGCATTGAAACACACCACCACCAAACTTACATCATTAAGAGCATAGCAGACACAACCTGTCCTACTTTACTCTCCAAATCCCTGGTCAAGCAGACACAACCTGTCCTAATTCCTGTTCAACGCGATCGGACTCACTGCCAGGACTCCACCTTGATCCTTACATTCCACCAACACCTTGATCTCCACTACTCTCCTCTGACAAGACCTGCAAAGTCTCCTTAACCATTACCTTGACTATACCTGCACCTTTTTCTACCACTACACTCTATCCCTCCTCAACTCCTAACCCCTCTACCTTTCCATCTCCTGTCAAATCCTAGTGTTGCTCAACCACCTTCACCGGATTTCTGTGTCAAGCGAGAAAAAAATCCTTGTCAAATCTAATATATTTGGATAATCCTGTTTTTGTTGGATTGGTTATTTTCATCAGAAGAAAATAGTTACAGAGTCTACTGACATAGTAGTACCACAGAGAACCAGAGAGGAACCAATACAATGTTGTTCACTACACTACCTTGTTCCTGTCCTCTGTAGCTGTAATACCACAGAGAACCAGAGAGGAACTAATACAATGTTGTTCACCACAGTACCTTGTTCCTGTCCTCTGGAGCTGTAATATCATAGAGAACCAGAGAGGAACTAATACAATGTTGTTCACCACAGTACCTTGTTCCTGTCCTGTGTAGCTGTAATACCACAGAGAACCAGAGAGGAACCAATACAATGTTGTTCACTACCTTGTTCCTGTCCTGTGTAGCTGTAATACCACAGAGAACCAGAGAGGAACCAATACAATGTTGTTCACTACCTTGTTCCTGTCCTGTGTAGCTGTAATACCACAGAGAAGGAATTATTCCGCAGGAGGGTTCTCCTCACCAGCTCCAGGTGGATGACCTGAACAACTCTATTCATGATTCATGACAATCTGATCCTTGGTGTCTCCTCTCTCTCTGCCTGCCTGCCCTGCCTGCCTGCCTGCCTGCCTGCCTGCCTGCCTGCCTGCCTGCCTGCCTCAATTCAATGTCATATTGCATGGGAAACATGTGCCAAAGCAAGTTGATAATAAACAAAACTGAGTTTGTTTGTTTGTTCTTCACTGGTTGACCTTTCCTTGTGGCAACAGGTCACACATCTTGCTGCTGTGATGCACACTGTGGTATTTCACCCAGTAGATTTATCAAAATCAGGTTTGTTTTTTGAATTCTTTGTGGATCTGTGTAATCTGATGGAAATATGTGTCTCTAATATGGTCATACATTGGGCAGGAGGTTAAGAAGTGCAGCTCAGTTTCCACCTCATTTTGTGGGCAGTGTGCACATAGCCTGTCTTCTCTTGAGTGCCAGGTCTGCCTATGGTGGCCTTTCTCAATAGCAAGGCTATGCTCACTGAGCATGCTCACTGTACATAGTCAAATCTTTCCTTAAGTTTGGGTCTGTCACAGTGGTCAGGTATTCTGCCACTGTGTACTCTCTGTTAAGGCCAAATAGCATTCTAGTTTGATCTGTTTTTTTGTTAATTCTTTCCAACGTGCCAAGTAATTATCTTTTTGTTTTCTCGTGATTTAGTTGGGTCTAATTGTGTTGATGTCCTGGGGCTCTGTGGGGTCTGTTTGTGAACAGAGCCCCAGGACCAGCTTGCTTAGGGGACTCTTCTCCAGATTCATCTCTCTGTAGGTGATGGCTTTGTTATGGAAGGTTTGTGAATTGCTTCCTTTTAGGTGGTTGTAGAATTTAACGGCTATTTTCTGGATGTTGATAATTAGTGGGTATCGGCCTAATTCTGCTCTGCAGGCATTATTTGGTGTTCTACGTTGTACAACGAGGATAATTTTGCAGAATTCTGCATGCAGTCTCAATTTGGTGTTTGTCTCTCTGTATATATCTACCTCTCTCTCTCCCCTTTCTTTGTATCTATCTCTATCTCTCTGTTCCTCTCTTCTACATATCCCTTTCTCTATCTCTCTCTCATTGTATGTCTGTCTGGCTGTCTCTCTCTCTCTCTTTTCTATGTTTCTTTCTGTCTCCTATATATCCCTCTATCTCTTTCTCCCCTCCCACTCTGTCTCTCTCTCTCTCTTTCTCTTTCTCTCTCGCTCTCTGTCACCCTTCTCTCTCTGTCTCTCTTCTCTCCAGGCCCCCTCCTTCTGCTACACACATCTTTCACACCTCTCAGTCCTTCTCAGCAGACAGGAAGTACAGATGGGTGGAGAGGAGAGGTGGGGGTGGGGTGGGGGGATGGGCAGGCGACAAGTCATTAGAGTTTAGATTGTTACACGTTGAGATGGACTGGACCTGTTTTCTGCTCTGTGAGAGTAAAAGAATGCTCTGTGAGTAATATTATCTATCTATATAGTTTAATATCTATATGGTTTAATATATGTATAGTTTAATATCTATATGATTTAATATCTATATGGTTTAATATCTGTATAGTTTAATGTCTATATAGTTTAATATCTATATGGTTTAATATCTATATGGTTTAATATCTATATGGTTTAATATCTGTATAGTTTAATATCTATATACTTCAATATCTGTATGGTTTAATATCTATATGGTTTCATATCTATATAGTTTAATATCTATATGGTTTAATATATGTATAGTTTAATATCTATATAGTTTAATATCTGTATAGTTTAATGTCTATATAGTTTAATATCTATATGGTTTCATGTCTATATAGTTTAATATCTATATGGTTTAATATCTATATAGTTTAATATCTATATAGTTTAATATCTGTATGTTTTAATATCTATATCGTTTAATGTCTATACACTTTAAGGGGAGGGTTCTACTAAGCTAACAAATGGATCATTAAGCTATTTCATTTTTAATTTAATTTTTTAATTTTTTTAATTTTAGGACCCCTGTCTCTAACTTTTTACAAATATTTTTATAATAATAAAAAATAATAAATAAAGATGAATAATGTTTTGGAGATATAAGATCAGCTCAGGAGATTTTTATTTGTTTTTAACTCCCTATTTTTTGTAAACTACCTTCATACTTCCAATCATTTGTATTTGTTAAATTCAGACGAGTCCTGAGACACTCGATGAGCAAAATGCACTTTCTTCCGCCGGAAGTCCTACACCATAAAAAAAGATCACTTTTAAACTGACGCAAAAAAGAAACGTCCCTTTTTCAGGACTTTGTGGAACGGTCTTTAGACACTAACAGCTTGGAGACGATGGGCAATTAAGGTCACAGTTATGAAAACTTAGGACACTAAAGAGGCATTTCTACTGACACTGAAAAACACTAAACAAAAGATGCCCAGGGTCCTTTCTCATCTGCGTGAACGTGCCTTAGACATGCTGCAAGGTGGCATGAGGACTGCAGATGTGGCCAGGGTAATAAATTGCAATGTCGGTACTGTGAGACACCAAAGACAGCGCTACAGACCATGTGTAACAACACCTGCACAGGATCGGTACATCCGAACATCACACCTGCGGGACAGGTACAGGATGGCAACAACAACTGCTTGAGTTACACCAGGAACACACAATCCCTCCAACAGTGCTCAGACTGTCCGCAATAGACAGAGAGGCTGGACTGAGGGCTTGTAGGCCTGTTGTAAGGCAGGTCCTCACCACACATCACCGGCAACAACGTCGCCTAAGGGCACAAACCCACCGTTGCTGGACCAGACAGGACTGGCAAAAAGTGCTCTTCACTGATGACTCGCGGTTTTGTCTCACCATGATCGGATGCACGTTTATCTCTTAGGAATTATTGTTACACCAAGGCCTGTACTCTGGAGCAGGATCGTTTTGGAGGTGGAGGGTCCGTCCTGGTCTGGGGCAGTGTGTCACAGCATCATCGGACTGAGCTTGTTATAATTACAGGCAATCTCAACGCTGTGCGTTACAGGGAAGACATCCTCCTCCCTCATGTGGTACCCTTTGTGAGGCCGTTGGTAAAATTGAATAAAGGCAGAGTTGGGCGCAGGACAGGAGTTCTGAGTAATAATCCAAGATTTACTCAACAATACATAAAAGAAAAGCAAGAACAACGAGACATGACAAATAATACAAATAACACAAAACAGAAGCCAGAGGGTTAAATAAGGAACATCATTAATGGAATAGAAATCAATAATCAACAATAAATCAATAATGAAGACAAAACCAAACGAAACATCGGTGGCGACTAGAAAGCCGGTGACGTCGACCGCCGAACGTAGAGGGACCAATTTCGGCGGAAGTCATGACACCCTTCCACCAGCCATACTGCTCGTTCTGTGCGTGACTTCCTGCAAGACAGGAAGGTCAGTGTTCTGCCATGGCCAGCGAAGATCCCGGATCTCAATTCCATTGAGCACGTCTGGGACCTGTTGGATCAGAGGGTGTGGGCCATTCCCCCAGAAATGTCCGGGAACTTGCAGGTGCCTTGGTGGAAGAGTGGGGTAACATCTCACAGCAAGAACTAGCAAATCTGGTGCAGTCCACGAGGAGGAGATGCACTGCGGTACTTAATGCAGCTGGTGGCCACACCAGATACTGACTGTTAGTATTGACCCCCCTTTGTTCAGGGACACATTATTCAATTTCTGTTAGTCACATGTCTGTGGAACTTGTTCAGTTTATGTCTGTTGTTGAATCTTGTTAAGTTCATACAAATATTTACACATGTTAAGATTGCTGAAAATAAACACAGTTGACAGTGAGAGGACCTTTCATTTTTGCTGAGTTTATTTTTATATTATGTTAATTTAGATTGAAACACGATTCAACAGACTCTTAATTAAATTAATATCTGTGGTTCAGCTCAGTATTTACTTCATGTACCATAGTGATAGTTCTCTCTGTGTTTCAATGTTTACATCATGTTCCACAGTGATAGTTCTCTGTGTGTTTCAGTGCTGTTGAGTACACTGGTATACTGTAGCCTCGGACAAGGTGGAGGTGAGTACATTTCTCTATATTCATCACCTGTTCTATAATAGTAACATTTCTCTATATTCATCACCTGTTCTATAATAGTAACATTTCTCTATATTCATCACCTGTTCTATAATAGTAACATTTATCTATATTCATCACCTGTTCTATAATAGTAACATTTATCTATATTCATCACCTGTTCTATAATAGTAACATTTATCTATATTCATCACCTGTTCTATAATAGTAACATTTATCTATGTTCATCACCTGTTCTATAATAGTAACATTTCTCTGTAGTCATCACCTGTTCTATAATAGTATAATTTCTCTGAAAATCTGTTGTGTGTGTGTCCTGCAGAGCTAGTTGTTTCTCTCTAGACACCATGCAACAGACACAAGCTAGTTGTTACTATAGACACCATGTAACAGACACAAGTTAGTTGTTACTATAGACATCATGTAACAGACACAAGTTAGTTGTTTCTCTATAGACACCATGTAACAGACACAAGTTAGTTGTTTCTCTATAGACTCCATGTAACAGACACAAGCTCGTTGTTTCTCCATATTGAATCTGGTGCAGAATGGTAGAACTAATCAAAGGGTCTCATATTGAATCTGGTGTAGACTGGTAGAACACATCAAAGGTTTTCATATTGAATCTGGTGTAGACTGGCAGAACACATCAAAGGGTTTCATATTGAATCTGGTGTAGACTGGTAGAACTAATCAAAGGGTCTCATATTGAATCTGGTGTAGACTGGTAGAACACATCAAAGGGTCTCATATTGAATCTGGTGCAGACTGGTAGAACACATCAAAGGGTAGATTACGAGATGAAAGAGCGATGTCCTGACCTTAGTATTCTATATTTTCTGTATTATTTTGGTCAGGTCAGGGTGTGACGGGGGTGGGTATGTGTGTTTTTGACTTGTCTAGGGGTTTTTGTTTATCTATGGGGATTTTGTATGTCTAGGTAATGTAGGTCTATGGTGGCCTGAATTGGTTCCCAATGAGAGGCAGCTGTTTATCGTTGTCTCTGATTGGGGATCCTATTTAGGTTGTCATTTCCCATTTAGGTTTTGTGGATTATTATCTATGTGTAGTTGCATATCAGCACTCGTTTGAGTAGCTTCACGTTCAATTTGTTATTTTGTTAGTATGTTTAAGTGTTCTTCATTTATTAAAGAGGAATGTATTCATATCACGCTGCGCCTTGGTCTCCTCACTACGACGAACGTGACAGAATAACCCACCCTAAAAGGACCAAGCAGCGTGATAAAGAGGAGTGGACATTCTGGGCCCGGGAGAAAGATGAGTGGAGGACATCCTGGACCTGGGAGGAAGTAATGGCAGGGGACAAGACCCTGCCATAGAAGCAGGTGGAAACAGCGCAGGAGGAACGGCGAAGATATGAGGGTACATGGCTAGCACAGGAGCCCGAGAGGCAGCCCCAATAATTATTTTGGGGTGGGCACACAAGGAGATTGGCTGAGTCAGGTAGGAGACCTGAGCCAACTCCTCGTGCTTACCATGGGGAGAGCGTTACTGGTCAGGCACCGTGTTATGCGGTGGAGTGCACGGTGTCTCCAGTGAGCTATTCTAGCCCTGTGAGTTCTATTCCAGCTCCTCACATTTGTAGGGTGAAAATAAACATCCAGCCAGGACGGGTTGTGTCAGCTCTACAATCCAGACCTCCAGTGCGCCTCCAGAGTCCAGTACGTCCTGTTCCTCCTCCCCGCACTTGCCCTGAGGTGCGTGTCCTCAGCCCGGTACCACCCGTTCCGGCACCACGTACCACGCCTCCGGTGCGTCTCCAGGATCCGCGCCTCGGCAGTCCAGAGCGTCTGGCGACAGTACCCAGTCCAGAGCGTCCGGCGACAGTACCCAGTCCAGAGCGTCCGGAGGCAGTACCCAGTCCAGAGCGTCCGGCGACAGTACCCAGTCCAGAGCGTCCGGCGACAGTACCCAGTCCAGAGCGTCCGGCGACAGTACCCAGTCCAGAGCGTCCGGCGACAGTACCCAGTCCAGAGCGTCCGGCGACAGTACCCAGTCCAGAGCGTCCGGCGACAGTACCCAGTCCAGAGCGTCCGCGCGGCGACAGTACCCAGTCCAGAGCGTCCGGCGACAGTACCCAGTCCAGAGCGTCCGGCGACAGTACCCAGTCCAGAGCATCCGCGCGGCGACAGTACCCAGTCCAGAGCGTCCGCGCGGCGACAGTACCCAGTCCAGAGCGTCCGCGCGGCGACAGTACCCAGTCCAGAGCGTCCGGCGACAGTACCCAGTCCAGAGCGTCCGGCGACAGTACCCAGTCCAGAGCGTCCGGCGACAGTACCCAGTCCAGAGCGTCCGGCGACAGTACCCAGTCCAGAGCGTCCGGCGACAGTACCCAGTCCAGAGCGTCCGGCGACAGTTCACAGACCGGAACCTCCAACTACGGACCACAGTCCGGAATCTCCAGTATCACAAAAACAATCACATAAATCAATGATATTACAGCAATACATAACACGATTAACCCAGGTCTCCTGGGTACTGTTGCTCCCAGACCTCTCTTTGGCTCCACCCCTGCTCCCAGACCTCTCTTATGGCTCCACCCACTGCTCCCAGACCTCTCTTATGGCCGCCAGTTTGTCTCTCACACGTCTTACAGGTCTTGATTCACTGTTATTAAATCGTAGCATTCTTGATTAACTGTGAAAGACTTTCAGTGGCATCGTAGAACTTAAAATCGCCCTTCAGCTCTCTGCATCCCAGAGACTACATGTAGCCTTCCCGATGGCTGTTGTGATGAACATGTAGAGGTGACGTCCTGGGCAACTGCATTTCTTGTGGGCCCTGGGGTCATCCTTGTGACATCAATTTGTGTGGGTGTGTGTTTTTGGTCCAATGTATTTGGATAATCCAGGTTCTTTAATAGCTGATTTGTATTTGATCATCTGTATGTTTTTGTAGTTTGATCTTTATTATAGAGACAAAAACATTGGAGACGTGGTTTAATCCAAACATCTCTTTGTGTTGTTGTTTGTTTGTTTAGTGTTTTCCAATTTGCCCAGAAGTGGTGAGATTCTATGGATTCTTCAATTACATTGAACAGATTTCTGATGTGCTGTTTTTCCAATGTATATTTTTATATTGTTTTAGTGATTCACCGTGGTGAAGGCTCAGTTTTTCTGGTCCTGAGTTTTTAGTGTGACAGGTTTCTCAATTTCTTACTTATGTTTGTGTATTCTTCATCAAACCATTTCTCAATGTTTCTATGTCTCTCTCTCTCGTTCTCTTTCTCTATGTCAAATCTCTCTTTCAGCCTCTCTGAGAGTCAGTCCTGACAGATCTCAGTTCTTTAAATATGAGTCTGTCACTCTGAGCTGTGAGGTTCAGGGGAACTCTGCTGGATGGAGACTGAAGAGAAACACAGTCTCTGGGGAGCATTCATATTGTGGAAGAAAATGGGGAAACCGGAAGGGTCTTCATGCATCGTGTCACTAATACCATCACACAGTGGAGTGTACTGGTGTGAGTCTGGGTCTGGAGAACACAGCAACGCTGTCAACATCACCGTATATGGTATGTCCACAAACACCATCTACTGACATTATAGTGTTAAGTGGTTCATCTGGTTTCAGATAGCTGATGTTATGTTTATATGTGATGTTTATATATTATATACAGTTGGAGCTGTGATCCTGGAGAGCCCTGTTTATATATGATGTTTATATATTATATACAGCTGGAGCTGTGATCCTGGAGAGACCTGTTTATATATGATGTTTATATATTATATACAGCTGGAGCAGTGATCCTGGAGAGCCCTGTTTATATATGATGTTTATATATTATATACAGCTGGAGATGTGATCCTGGAGAGACCTGTTTATATATGATGTTTATATATTATATACAGTTGGAGCTGTGATCCTGGAGAGCCCTGTTTATATATGATGTTTATATATTATATACAGCTGGAGCTGTGATCCTGGAGAGCCCTGTTTATATATGATGTTTATATATTATATACAGCTGGAGCTGTGATCCTGGAGAGACCTGTTTATATATTATATACAGCTGGAGCTGTGATCCTGGAGAGCCCTGTTTATATATGATGTTTATATATTATATACAGCTGGTGCTGTGATCCTGGAGAGACCTGTTTATATATTATATACAGCTGGAGCTGTGATCCTGGAGAGCCCTGTTTATATATGATGTTTATATATTATATACAGCTGGAGCTGTGATCCTGGAGAGACCTGTTTATATATGATGTTTATATATCGCTGTCTGTGTCCCAATATCCCTTCTGTTGACTCGCTGTCTGTGTCCCAATATTCCTGCTGTTGACTCGCTGCCTGTGTCCCAATATTCCTGCTGTTGACTCGCTGTCTGTGTCCCAATATCCCTACTGTTGACTCGCTGCCTGTGTCCCAATATTCCTACTACCTTCTGTTGACTCGCTGTCTGTGTCCCAATATCCCTACTGTTTACTCGCTGTCTGTGTCCCAATATCCCTACTGTTGACTCGCTGTCTGTGTCCCAATATTCCTACTACCTTCTGTTGACTCGCTGTCTGTGTCCCAATATCCCTACTGTTGACTCGCTGTCTGTGTCCCAATATCCCTACTGTTGACTCGCTGTCTGTGTCCCAATATCCCTACTGTTGACTCGCTGTCTGTGTCCCAATATACCAGCTGTTGAGTCACTGCCTGTGTCCCAATATTCCTACTGTTGACTCGCTGTCTGTGTCCCAATATCCCTACTGTTGACTCGCTGTCTGTGTCCCAATATTCCTACTGTTGACTCGCTGTCTGTGTCCCAATATCCCTACTGTTGACTCGCTGTCTGTGTCCCAATATACCAGCTGTTGAGTCACTGTCTGTGTCCCAATATCCCTACTGTTGACTCACTGTCTGTGTCCCAATATCCCTACTGTTGACTCGCTGTCTGTGTCCCAATATCCCTACTGTTGACTCGCTGTCTGTGTCCCAATATCCCTACTGTTGACTCGCTGTCTGTGTCCCAATATTCCTACTGTTGACTCGCTGCCTGTGTCCCAATATTCCTACTGCCTACTGTTGACTCGCTGTCTGTGTCCCAATATCCCTACTGTTGACTCGCTGTCTGTGTCCCAATATCCCTACTGTTGACTTGCTGTCTGTGTCCCAATATTCCTACTGTTGACTCGCTGTCTGTGTCCCAATATCCCTACTGTTGACTCGCTGCCTGTGTCCCAATATTCCTACTGTTGACTCACTGCCTGTGTCCCAATATTCCTACTGCCTACTGTTGACTTGCTGTCTGTGTCCCAATATTCCAGCTGTTGAGTCACTGTCTGTGTCCCAATATCCCTACTGTTGACTCGCTGTCTGTGTCCCAATATTCCTGCTGTTGACTCGCTGTCTGTGTCCCAATATCCCTACTGTTGACTCGCTGCCTGTGTCCCAATATTCCTGCTGTTGACTCGCTGTCTGTGTCCCAATATCCCTACTGTTGACTCGCTGCCTGTGTCCCAATATTCCTACTACATTCTGTTGACTCGCTGTCTGTGTCCCAATATCCCTACTGTTGACTCGCTGTCTGTGTCCCAATATCCCTACTGTTGACTCGCTGTCTGTGTCCCAATATACCAGCTGTTGAGTCACTGCCTGTGTCCCAATATCCCTACTGTTGACTCGCTGTCTGTGTCCCAATATCCCTACTGTTGACTCGCTGTCTGTGTCCCAATATCCCTACTGTTGACTCGCTGTCTGTGTCCCAATGTCCCTACTGTTGACTCGCTGTCTGTGTCCCAATATCCCTACTGTTGACTCGCTGTCTGTGTCCCAATATCTCTACTGTTGACTCGCTGCCTGTGTTCCAATATTCCTACTGCCTACTGTTGACTCGCTGTCTGTGTCCCAATATCCCTACTGTTGACTAGCTGTCTGTGTCCCAATATTCCTACTGTTGACTCGCTGTCTGTGTCCCAATATTCCTACTGTTGACTCGCTGCCTGTGTCCCAATATTGC
Organism: Oncorhynchus masou masou; assembly: GCF_036934945.1. Taxonomy (NCBI): domain Eukaryota; kingdom Metazoa; phylum Chordata; class Actinopteri; order Salmoniformes; family Salmonidae; genus Oncorhynchus; species Oncorhynchus masou. Next base: position 3,206,754 of record NC_088234.1, on the reverse strand, counting down.
TACTGTTGACTCGCTGTCTGTGTCCCAATATCCCTACTGTTGACTAGCTGTCTGTGTCCCAATATTCCTACTGTTGACTCGCTGTCTGTGTCCCAATATCCCTACTGTTGACTTGCTGTCTGTGTCCCAATATTCCTGCTGTTAACTTGCTGTCTGTGTCCCAATATCCCTACTGTTGACTCGCTGTCTGTGTCCCAATAGTTCTACTGCCTACTGTTGACTTGCTGTCTGTGTCCCAATATTCCTGCTGTTGACTCGCTGTCTGTGTCCCAATATCCCTACTGTTGACTCGCTGTCTGTGTCCCAATAACCCTACCGTTGACTCACTGTCTGTGTCCCAATAGTTCTACTGCCTACTGTTGACTCGCTGTCTGTGTCCCAATATCCCTACTGTTGACTCGCTGCCTGTGTCCCAATATTCCTACTGTTGACTCACTGTCTGTGTCCCAATATTCCTACTACCTACTGTTGACTCGCTGTCTGTGTCCCAATATTCCTACTGCCTACTGTTGATTCGCTGTCTGTGTCCCAATATCCCTACTGTTGTGTAAGTCGCTCTGGATAAGAGCGTCTGCTAAATGACTTAAATGTAAATGTAAATGTATATATTATATACAGCTGGAGCAGTGATCCTGGAGAGCCCTGTTTATATATGATGTTTATATATTATATACAGCTGGTGCTGTGATCCTGGAGAGCCCTGTTTATATATTATATACAGCTGGAGCTGTGATCCTGGAGAGCCCTGTTTATATATGATGTTTATATATTATATACAGCTGGAGCTGTGATCCTGGAGAGCCCTGTTTATATATGATGTTTACATATTATATACAGCTGGAGCTGTGATCCTGGAGAGACCTGTTTATATATGATGTTTATATATCGCTGTCTGTGTCCCAATATCCCTTCTGTTGACTCGCTGTCTGTGTCCCAATATTCCTGCTGTTGACTCGCTGCCTGTGTCCCAATATTCCTGCTGTTGACTCGCTGTCTGTGTCCCAATATCCCTACTGTTGACTCGCTGCCTGTGTCCCAATATTCCTACTACCTTCTGTTGACTCGCTGTCTGTGTCCCAATATCCCTACTGTTTACTCGCTGTCTGTGTCCCAATATCCCTACTGTTGACTCGCTGTCTGTGTCCCAATATTCCTACTACCTTCTGTTGACTCGCTGTCTGTGTCCCAATATCCCTACTGTTGACTCGCTGTCTGTGTCCCAATATCCCTACTGTTGACTCGCTGTCTGTGTCCCAATATACCAGCTGTTGACTCGCTGTCTGTGTCCCAATATTCCTACTGTTGACTCGCTGTCTGTGTCCCAATATCCCTACTGTTGACTCGCTGTCTGTGTCCCAATATTCCTACTGTTGACTCGCTGTCTGTGTCCCAATATCCCTACTGTTGACTCGCTGTCTGTGTCCCAATATACCAGCTGTTGAGTCACTGTCTGTGTCCCAATATCCCTACTGTTGACTCACTGTCTGTGTCCCAATATCCCTACTGTTGACTCGCTGTCTGTGTCCCAATATCCCTACTGTTGACTCGCTGTCTGTGTCCCAATATCCCTACTGTTGACTCGCTGTCTGTGTCCCAATATTCCTACTGTTGACTCGCTGCCTGTGTCCCAATATTCCTACTGCCTACTGTTGACTCGCTGTCTGTGTCCCAATATCCCTACTGTTGACTCGCTGTCTGTGTCCCAATATCCCTACTGTTGACTTGCTGTCTGTGTCCCAATATTCCTACTGTTGACTCGCTGTCTGTGTCCCAATATCCCTACTGTTGACTCGCTGCCTGTGTCCCAATATTCCTACTGTTGACTCACTGCCTGTGTCCCAATATTCCTACTGCCTACTGTTGACTTGCTGTCTGTGTCCCAATATTCCAGCTGTTGAGTCACTGTCTGTGTCCCAATATCCCTACTGTTGACTCGCTGTCTGTGTCCCAATATTCCTGCTGTTGACTCGCTGTCTGTGTCCCAATATCCCTACTGTTGACTCGCTGCCTGTGTCCCAATATTCCTGCTGTTGACTCGCTGTCTGTGTCCCAATATCCCTACTGTTGACTCGCTGCCTGTGTCCCAATATTCCTACTACATTCTGTTGACTCGCTGTCTGTGTCCCAATATCCCTACTGTTGACTCGCTGTCTGTGTCCCAATATCCCTACTGTTGACTCGCTGTCTGTGTCCCAATATACCAGCTGTTGAGTCACTGCCTGTGTCCCAATATCCCTACTGTTGACTCGCTGTCTGTGTCCCAATATCCCTACTGTTGACTCGCTGTCTGTGTCCCAATATCCCTACTGTTGACTCGCTGTCTGTGTCCCAATGTCCCTACTGTTGACTCGCTGTCTGTGTCCCAATATCCCTACTGTTGACTCGCTGTCTGTGTCCCAATATCTCTACTGTTGACTCGCTGCCTGTGTTCCAATATTCCTACTGCCTACTGTTGACTCGCTGTCTGTGTCCCAATATCCCTACTGTTGACTAGCTGTCTGTGTCCCAATATTCCTACTGTTGACTCGCTGTCTGTGTCCCAATATTCCTACTGTTGACTCGCTGCCTGTGTCCCAATATTGCTACTGTTGACTCGCTGTCTGTGTCCCAATATCCCTACTGTTGACTAGCTGTCTGTGTCCCAATATTCCTACTGTTGACTCGCTGTCTGTGTCCCAATATCCCTACTGTTGACTTGCTGTCTGTGTCCCAATATTCCTGCTGTTAACTTGCTGTCTGTGTCCCAATATCCCTACTGTTGACTCGCTGTCTGTGTCCCAATAGTTCTACTGCCTACTGTTGACTTGCTGTCTGTGTCCCAATATTCCTGCTGTTGACTCGCTGTCTGTGTCCCAATATCCCTACTGTTGACTCGCTGTCTGTGTCCCAATAACCCTACCGTTGACTCACTGTCTGTGTCCCAATAGTTCTACTGCCTACTGTTGACTCGCTGTCTGTGTCCCAATATCCCTACTGTTGACTCGCTGCCTGTGTCCCAATATTCCTACTGTTGACTCACTGTCTGTGTCCCAATATTCCTACTACCTACTGTTGACTCGCTGTCTGTGTCCCAATATTCCTACTGCCTACTGTTGATTCGCTGTCTGTGTCCCAATATCCCTACTGTTGTGTAAGTCGCTCTGGATAAGAGCGTCTGCTAAATGACTTAAATGTAAATGTAAATGTATATATTATATACAGCTGGAGCAGTGATCCTGGAGAGCCCTGTTTATATATGATGTTTATATATTATATACAGCTGGTGCTGTGATCCTGGAGAGCCCTGTTTATATATTATATACAGCTGGAGCTGTGATCCTGGAGAGCCCTGTTTATATATGATGTTTATATATTATATACAGCTGGAGCTGTGATCCTGGAGAGACCTGTTTATATATGATGTTTATATATTATATACAGCTGGAGCTGTGACCCTGGAGAGCCCTGTTTATATATGATGTTTATATATTATATACAGCTGGAGCTGTGATCCTGGAGAGCCCTGTTTATATATGATGTTTATATATTATATACAACTGGAGCTGTGATCCTGGAGAGCCCTGTTTATATATGATGTTTATATATTATATACAGCTGGAGCTGTGATCCTGGAGAGACCTGTTTATATATTATATACAGCTGGAGCTGTGATCCTGGAGAGCCCTGTTTATATATGATGTTTATATATTATATACAGCTGGTGCTGTGATCCTGGAGAGCCCTGTTTATATATGATGTTTATATATTATATACAGCTGGTGCTGTGATCCTGGAGAGCCCTGTTTATATATGATGTTTATATATTATATACAGCTGGTGCTGTGATCCTGGAGAGCCCTGCCCTTCCTGTGACTGAGGGAGATTCTGTGACTCTGCGCTGCAGATATCAGGTAACTCCCTCTGACCTCACAGCTGGTTTCTACAAAGATGGATCCCTCATCAGGAATGAGACTACAGGAGAGATGACCATCCCTGCAGTATCCAAGTCAGATGAAGGACTCTACAAGTGTAACAACTCTGAAGGAGAATCACCAGAGAGCTGGATGACCATGACAGGTGAGAATATGAGAAACTTTGACTTTCAGATTATCTGGTTCTTCTTTACACTGTTAAGAGGTGCTGAAACCTGCATTATAAACTGGGTGGTTCTTCTTTACACTGTTAAGAGGTGCTGAAACCTGCATTATAAACTGGGTGGTTCTTCTTTACACTGTTAAGAGGTGCTGAAACCTGCATTATAAACTGGGTGGTTCTTCTTTACACTGTTAAGAGGTGCTGAAACCTGCATTATAAACTGGGTGTGTCAGGACCCGGTTACGAACCTGGGTCTCCGGAGTGAGAAACAGTCACTTAACCAACTGAGCCACGAATAGTCAGCAGAACCCAGAAGATGAGGCAGACACAGCAGTACTTAAGACGGTGTATTTAATAAAGTAAAAAGGAGAAGTCCTTCAATACAAAATGGCAAATCCAAAAGGTGGTAGGTATAGCACAAAAAAGCCTCAAGAGATACTCAAAAAACAAAAACAGAATTCCACAAGAGCGTCCACCGGAATCGACAAGAATACACAGAACACTAGGGCTGGGTGCTAACATACAAACACAGAGCACAGAACTGAGGGAAACTAAGGGTTTAAATACAATCAGGAGAAACGAGGCACAGGTGCAAATAATAATGGGAATAAAGGGAAAAAACATAAGGTCAAAAAGCACAATGGGGGCATCTAGTGACCAAAACCCGGAACAACCCTGGCCAAATCCTGACAGAATCCCCCCTAGGAACGGCTCCTGGCGTTCCTACCAGCTCTCTCAGGGTGGAGGGCCCTGAACTGACGAATGAGGTCAGGGTCCCGGATGTCTTTGGCAGGAACCCAGGAGCGCTCCTCGGGACCGTAGCCTTCCCAGTCCACCAGATACTGCCAGGACCGCTGCACCCGGCGGGAATCCAGTATCCGATGGACGGTATAAGCCGGCTGGCCTCCAATGACACGAGGCGGAGGGGGAGGTCTGTCTGCCGGGACAAGGGGAGAAAAACAACAGGTTTTAACAATGAAATGTGAAATGTGGGATTAATCTTAAGGGATCTGGGTAAGTGTAGGCGATAAGAAACTGGGTTAACTCTCCTGGCAACCTTGAAGGGACCGATGTATTTCTGGGACAGCTTGCGAGACTCCACCCGTAGTGGTAAGTCTCTTGTGGAGAGCCAGACTCTCTGGCCGGGGCGCAGGGTAGGCCCGGGACGGCGACGTCTGTTGGCTTGTTGTTGGTACCTCTGTGAGGAACGCATAAGATTAAGACGGGTCTTCCTCCACATAAGCCGACAGCGTCTGACGAACTTCAAGGCTGAAGGCACTCTGACTTCTGCCTCCTGGTCCGGGAACAATGGAGGAGCATAGCCAAACTGACACTCGTGCGGGGACATACCAGTGGAGGAGGAGCGCAAGGTGTTGTGCGCGTATTCGGCCCAAACAATAAAGGATGACCATGTGGACGGGTTGTCACGAGTCATACATCGGAGGGTGGTTTCCAGCTCTTGATTCATCCTCTCTGTTTGGCCGTTGGACTCCGGATGGTACCCTGAAGATAGACTGGCAGAAGCCCCCATGAGTTGGCAGAAGGCCTTCCAAAACCTTGAGGCGAACTGGGGACCTCTGTCAGAAACCATATCTTGAGGAATGCCGAAGACTCGGAACACATGATTAATAACCAACTCAGCCGTTTCCTTGGCAGAAGGTAACTTAGTCAGAGGGACGAACCTGGCCGCCTTTGAAAACCTGTCGATTATGACTAGGATAGTAGTATTGCCATGGGATGGAGGAAGTCCAGTAATAAAGTCCAATGAGATATGGGACCAGGGTCTGTGGGGAACAGGTAAAGGGTGAAGGAGTCCTTGAGGGCGGAGGTGAGAAGATTTGCACTGGCAGCACACGGGGCAGGCATTGACGAAAGTGGCAACGTCTTCTCTTATGGTAGGCCACCAGAACTTACGCTGGATGAACTCCAAGGTGCGACCTACGCCCGGATGACAGGTGAGGCGAGAGTAGTGCCCCCACAGAAGGACCTGAGTCCTCACTGCCTTGGGGACAAACAACCGATTGGCAGGACCTCCTTTCGGGGCCGGTTCGCTAGCTTGAGCACGTCTCACGGTATCCTCAACTTGCCACGAGATCGGAGCCACAATCTTAGCAGCAGGAAGGACAGGCATGTCCGTGTCATCTCGAATGGCAGGAGCGTAGACTCGGGACAGGGCATCCGGTTTGAGATTCTTCGACCCGGGCCGATAGGTGAGGATAAACTGGAATCGATTGAAGAAAAGAGACCATCTAGCTTGTCTAGAGTTCAACCGCTTCGCCTGCTGGATATACTCCAGATTTTTGTGGTCCGTAAGCACTTGAAACGGGTGAGAAGCCCCCTCGAGCCAGTGTCTCCATTCCTTCAATGCCATCTTAACCGCTAGGAGTTCACGATCCCCCACATCGTAGTTCCTCTCAGTCGGGGTAAGCCGGTGTGAGAAGAAAGCGCACGGATGAAGCTTCTTGTCTTCACCCCTCTGAGACAGGACAGCTCCAACGCCAACCTCTGATGCGTCTACCTCCACCACAAATGGTTCATCCGTAGTCGGTAGTATCAGGATGGGAGCAGAGAGAACGCGCTGCTTAAGTCCTTAGAAGGCCTTCTCAGCTTCTCTTCCCCACAAAAACCTTGCATTGCCACCCTTGGTTAAAGCTGAGAGAGGGGCTGCCACCAAGCTGAAGTTCTTGATGAACTTGCGGTAAAAGTTTGTGAAGCCCAGGAAACGCTGAACTTCCTTAACGGATTTGGGGGTGGGCCAATCCGCTACCGCCCCTACCTTCCTGGGGTCCATTTGGACTCGACCGGGTTCCACTACAAATCCCAGAAATTGTACTCGGGATGAATGGAATTCACATTTTCCGGCTTAACGTACAGATGGCTGTCCAGGAGGCGTTTGAGTACTTGTCTGACATGCTTAGTGTGTTCTTGAAGGGAGCTCGAAAAGATGAGGATGTCATCCAAGTAAACGAACACAAATATGTTAAGCATATCCCTAAGCACATCGTTTATGAGCGCTTGGAACACCGCTGGGGCGTTGGTCAGGCCGAAGGGCATCACCAAGTATTCATAGTGACCAGTAGGCGTGTTGAAAGCGGTCTTCCACTCGTCACCAGGTCTGATCCGCACAAGATGGTATGCGTTCCGCAGGTCAAGCTTAGTGAAAACAACTGCTTCCTGGAGCAGCTCGAAGGCTGTGGCCATGAGGGGTAGCGGGTAACGGTTACGGATGGTTATGGCATTGAGTCCCCGGTAGTCGATGCAAGGACGTAATCCACCGTCTTTCTTGGCCACAAAGAAAAAACCCTGCTCCCGCCGGGGAGGTGGATGGACGCATGAGGCCTGCTTCCAGAGCGTCCTTGATGTAGGTATCCATAGCAGCTCGTTCGGGTGGAGATAGGGAAAAGATCCGACCCCTGGGGGGCAAGTGCCCGGAAACAGGTCGATGGGGCAATCGTAAGGTCTATGGGGTGGTAGCATGGTGGCCCTCTGTTTGCTAAACACCAGTTTGAGGTCATGGTAACACTCGGGAACTCGGGTCAGGTCGATGGATTCTAAAGACTCGGGAGTAGAACTCGGGGAATTCTGGAAAATACAAGTAGCTTGGCACGTAGGACCCCACTGCTTGATAGTGCCCACAGACCAGTCGATGTGAGGGTTATGGCTGTGAAGCCAGGGGTATCCAAGGACGAGTGGGAACTCGGAACAGGAGATCAAATGAAAGTTCATCAATTCCTGGTGTTGTGAAACGGAAAGTCGCAAGGAGGTAGTGACATGAGTGACAAGTCCAGATCCCAAAGGGCTTCCATCCAATGTAGTGACCCTCATGGGTTCACTTAGAGGTTCAGAGGGAACGCCATTCTCCTTCGCCCAGACACCATCCATGAAGTTACCTGCGGCTCCAGAGTCTACCAAGGCTTGAAGGTGAAGCTTGTGGTTGTCCCAGGAGAGGTTGACTGGAATGAGCAGACGGGAGTTGGACGGATGGGAGGAGGTTATGTTTCCCGTTACAGTTCCCCCGGTCTGTACGGGACAGAGCGTTTGCCTGGAGCCCGGGACACGTGGAACGGAAATGGCCCGGTTTGCCGCAATATAGACAGCGTCGCTCCCTCATCCGGCAGTCTCTCTCAGCCTGGGAGATGCGTCCAATCTGCATGGGTTCCGGTGGAGCCAGCGAGGATAAAGGTGGGGACTCAGAGCTGGGACTACGGTTGAGTTCTCTCTCTCTCAGACGCTGGTCAATGCGTGAGGCCAACTTGATCAGGGACTCGAGATTGTCCGGTGGTTCCCGAGTGGCCAGTTCATCTTGGATAGTGTCGGAAAGGCCTTTCAGAAAGCACACCGTGAGCGCCTCGTTGTTCCAACCACTCGCTGCTGCCACCGTGCGGAACTGGATGGCATAGTCCGTCACGCTGCGCCAACCTTGGTGGAGAGTCAGGAGCTGTTTGGCTGAGTCAGAACCACTACTTGGGCCTTGAAACACTCGTTTGAATTCCTCAGCAAAGGCAGAGTAGCTGGCACAGCAGGAACTATGGGCATCCCACACAGCAGTAGCCCAGGCCAGGGCTTTTTCCGACAGCAGGGTGATGATATAAGCGATCTTAGACCGGTCGGTGGGAAACGACGAGGGTTGTAGCTCAAAGGAGAGAGAACATTGGGTGAGAAACCCTTTACAAGCACTTGGATCACCTGAGAACCGTTGGGGAGGTGGAAGACGAGGTTCAGCCAGGGGGTTAACTGCCATGGGTACGTGAATCTGAGGTACAGGGACGGGAACTGTTGCCGGGGTAAGACGATCAGATATTTGCTTAATGGAAGTCAGCATCTCCGACAGAAGATGAGAATGTCTAGCCATTAAGGCCTCTTGCTGAACCAGGGCGGCTTCGTGGCGTTGGACAGTCTCCTGGTGGTGGGACAGCATGGCAAAAGGTCCTGGGAACTGGCTGACTCTGGGTTCATTTTTGGCTCTGTGTTTCTGTCAGGACCCAGTTACGAACCTGGGTCTCCGGAGTGAGAAACAGTCACTTAACCAACTGAGCCACAAATAGTCAGCAGAACCCAGAAGATGAGGCAGACACAGCAGTACTTAAGACGGTGTATTTAATAAAGTAAAAAGGAGAAGTCCTTCAATACAAAATGGCAAATCCAAAAGGTGGTAGGTATAGCACAAAAAAGCCTCAAGAGATACTCAAAAAACAAAAACAGAATTCCACAAGAGCGTCCACCGGAATCGACAAGAATACACAGAACACTAGGGCTGGGTGCTAACATACAAACACAGAGCACAGAACTGAGGGAAACTAAGGGTTTAAATACAATCAGGGGAAACGAGGCACAGGTGCAAATAATAATGGGAATAAAGGGAAAAAACATAAGGTCAAAAAGCACAATGGGGGCATCTAGTGACCAAAACCCGGAACAACCCTGGCCAAATCCTGACAGGGTGGTTCTTCTTTACACTGTTAAGAGGTGCTGAAACCTGCATTATAAACTGGGTGGTTCTTCTTTACACTGTTAAGAGGTGCTGAAACCTGCATTATAAACTGGGTGGTTCTGAAATCATTATACACTGTTAAGAGGTGCTGAAACCTGCATTATAAACTGGGTGGTTCTTCTTTACACTGTTAAGAGGTGCTGAAACCTGCATTATAAACTGGGTGGTTCATCTTTACACTGTTAAGAGGTGCTGAAACCTGCATTATAAACTGGGTGGTTCTTCTTTACACTGTTAAGAGGTGCTGAAACCTGCATTATAAACTGGGTGGTTCTTCTTTACACTGTTAAGAGGTGTTGAAACCTGCATTATAAACTGGGTGGTTCTTCTTTACACTGTTAAGAGGTGCTGAAACCTGCATTATAAACTGGGTGGTTCTTCTTTACACTGTTAAGAGGTGCTGAAACCTGCATTATAAACTGGGTGGTTTTCAGTCAAGTTATAATGGTGACAGGACCTCTTCATGTGCCAAAAATAATACATGCCCATCTTATCTTATGGGCCCCTTATGTTAAGCCTGGTGTGTTACATTTACATTACATTTAAGTCATTTAGCAGACGCTCTTATCCAGAGCAACTTACAAATTGGTGAATTCACCTTCTGACATCCAGTGGAACAGCCACTTTACAATAGTGCATCTAAATCATTAAGGGGGGGGGGTGAGAAGGATTACTTATCCTATCCTAGGTATTCCTTGAAGAGGTGGGGTTTCAGGTGTCTCCGGAAGGTGGTGATTGACTCCGCTGTCCTGGCGTCGTGAGGGAGTTTGTTCCACCATTGGGGGGCCAGAGCAGCGAACAGTTTTGACTGGGCTGAGCGGGAACTGTACTTCCTCAATGGTAGGGAGGCGAGCAGGCCAGAGGTGGATGAACGCAGTGCCCTTGCTTGGGTGTAGGGCCTGATCAGAGCCTGGAGGTACTGCGGTGCCGTTCCCCTCACAGCTCCGTAGGCAAGCACCATGGTCTTGTAGCGGATGCGAGCTTCAACTGGAAGCCAGTGGAGAGAGCGGAGGAGCGGGGTGACGTGAGAGAACTTGGGAAGGTTGAACACCAGACGGGCTGCGGCGTTCTGGATGAGTTGTAGGGGTTTAATGGCACAGGCAGGGAGCCCAGCCAACAGCGAGTTGCAGTAATCCAGACGGGAGATGACAAGTGCCTGGATTAGGACCTGCGCCGCTTCCTGAGTGAGGCAGGGTCGTACTCTGCGGATGTTGTAGAGCATGAACCTACAGGAACGGGCCACCGCCATGATGTTGGTTGAGAACGACAGGGTGTTGTCCAGGATCACGCCAAGGTTCTTGGCGCTCTGGGAGGAGGACACAATGGAGTTGTCAACCGTGATGGCGAGATCATGGAACGGGCAGTCCTTCCCCGGGAGGAAGAGCAGCTCCGTCTTGCCGAGGTTCAGCTTGAGGTGGTGATCCGTCATCCACACTGATATGTCTGCCAGACATGCAGAGATGCGATTCGCCACCTGGTCATCAGAAGGGGGAAAGGAGAAGATTAATTGTGTGTCGTCTGCATAGCAATGATAGGAGAGACCATGTGAGGTTATGACAGAGCCAAGTGACTTGGTGTATAGCGAGAATAGGAGAGGGCCTAGAACAGAGCCCTGGGGGACACCAGTGGTGAGAGCGCGTGGCGAGGAGACAGATTCTCGCCACGCCACCTGGTAGGAGCGACCTGTCAGGTAGGGACGCAATCCAAGCGTGGGCCGCGCCGGAGATGCCCAACTCGGAGAGGGTGGAGAGGAGGATCTGATGGTTTACAGTATCGAAGGCAGCCGATAGGTCTAGAAGGATGAGAGCAGAGGAGAGAGAGTTAGCTTTAGCAGTGCGGAGCGCCTCCGTGATACAGAGAAGAGCAGTCTCAGTTGAATGACTAGTCTTGAAACCTGACTGATTTGGATCAAGAAGGTCATTCTGAGAGAGATAGCGGGAGAGCTGGCCAAGGACGGCACGTTCAAGAGTTTTGGAGAGAAAAGAAAGAAGGGATACTGGTCTGTAGTTGTTGACATCGGAGGGATCGAGTGTAGGTTTTTTCAGAAGGGGTGCAACTCTCGCTCTCTTGAAGACGGGAGGGACGTAGCCAGCGGTCAGGGATGAGTTGATGAGCGAGGTGAGGTAAGGGAGAAGGTCTCCGGAAATGGTCTGGAGAAGAGAGGAGGGGATAGGGTCAAGCGGGCAGGTTGTTGGGCGGCCGGCCGTCACAAGAAGCGAGATTTCATCTGGAGAGAGAGGGGAGAAAGAGGTCAGAGCACAGGGTAGGGCAGTGTGAGCTCAACCAGCGGTGTTCTTCGGTATGTCTGTTCTTATTAGGACTAGTAGACTATGTGTCTCTTCTCTTCATGTCCTAAAAATATATGCCCTATGTCTATAGTCCATCAGTTGGTCATTTGGCTGACCCCCTCCTTTGTGTGTCCCTCTGACCTTGTTCGGCTGTCCTATACTCTCATGGCCTCCTGTCCTATACAATAGACAATGCATTTTACCAGAATGGCAAATGCACTCTAAGTGTATCTTTCTCTTGTGGTACAGTATTATGTTTCTCCCGATATGTACATCTTTCTCCCACAAAACCTGCATTATAAACTGGTTCCAACCCTGAATGCTGATTGACTGGAAGCTGTATACCACAACAAAACATTTATTTTTACTGCTCTAATATACCACGGTTAAAAACTTGGTTGAGCTAACGTAGGCTAATGTGATTAGCACGAGGTTGTAAATAACAAGAACATTTCCCAGCACATAGACATATCTGATATGGGCAGAAAGCTTAAATTCTTGTTAATCTATCTGCACTGTCCAATTTACAGTAGCTATTACAGCAAAAGAATGCCATGCTACTGTTTGAGGAGAGAGCACAATTTTGAACATGAAAAGTTATCCAGGCGTTGTGTGTAAAAACAGCCACAAAGGTTTCCTTACTGGGCTACTACAACGTAATTAGAAAGATAAATGTTCCGTCACACCTGTGGTAAACGGCTTCCAGCCAATCATCATTCAGGTATACGATCTTGGCCCCCTAATGCTTCAATATGTACTGATGTTCTTACACTGTATTGGCTGTAACCATGACAATATACTGTGTTTCCATGTCTCTCTCCAGCTGTCATTCTTCCTCCAACTGCAGTTCCAACTCCCATTCCACCTCCAGCAGTCCCAGTGTTGTCCATGTCTCTACCCAGGCTGCTGTGTAGTCTACTGGTGGGGTCTCCCTACCTGCTGGTGACCATCATACTGCTGGTGAAAGGCTGCAGGAGCAGGACTCAAGGTGAGAACCTGAGTTTATACAGGATCATCTCAATCCAACTGAATACCTGTTGTAAATCAGAAATATATCACAAAGACTGACAATACTGCAGTAGTTCTGACTGAGTGATGTTGTAATGTGTTGATAACTGTAGCTCTGATTGAACCATGTTGTAAAGTGTTGATAACTGTAGCTCTGATTGTGTCAGGACCCGGTTACGAACCTGGGTCTCCGGAGTGAGAAACAGTCACTTAACCAACTGAGCCACGAATAGTCAGCAGACCCCAGAAGATGAGGCAGACACAGCAGTACTTAAGACGGTGTATTTAATAAAGTAAAAAAGGAGAAGTCCTTCAATACAAAATGGCAAATCCAAAAGGTGGTAGGTATAGCACAAAAAAGCCTCAAGAGATACTCAAAAACAAAAACAGAATTCCACAAGAGCATCCACCGGAAACGACAAGAATACACAGAACACTAGGGCTGGGTGCTAACATACAAACACAGAGCACAGAACTGAGGGAAACTAAGGGTTTAAATACAATCAGGAGAAACGAGGCACAGGTGCAAATAATAATGGGGAACAAGGGAAAAAACATAAGGTCAAAAAGCACAATGGGGGCATCTAGTGACCAAAACCCGGAACAACCCTGGCCAAATCCTGACAGAATCCCCCTAGGAACGGCTCCTGACGTTCCTACCAGCTCTCTCAGGGTGGAGGGCCCTGAACTGACGAATGAGGTCAGGGTCCAGGATGTCTTTGGCAGGAACCCAGGAGCGCTCCTCGGGACCGTAGCCTTCCCAGTCCACCAGATACTGCCAGGACCGCTGCACCCGGCGGGAATCCAGTATCCGATGGACGGTATAAGCCGGCTGGCCTCCAATGACACCAGGCGGAGGGGGAGGTCTGTCTGCCGGGACAAGGGGAGAAAAAACAACAGGTTTTAACAATGAAATGTGAAATGTGGGATTAATCTTAAGGGATCTGGGTAAGTGTAGGCGATAAGAAACTGGGTTAACTCTCCTGGCAACCTTGAAGGGACCGATGTATTTTTGGGACAGCTTGCGAGACTCCACCCGTAGAGGTAAGTCTCTTGTGGAGAGCCAGACTCTCTGGCCGGGGCGCAGGGTAGGCCCGGGACGGCGACGTCTGTTGGCTTGTTGTTGGTACCTCTGTGAGGAACGCATAAGATTAAGACGGGTCTTCCTCCACATAAGCCGACAGCGTCTGACGAACTTCAAGGCTGAAGGCACTCTGACTTCTGCCTCCTGGTCCGGGAACAATGGAGGAGCATAGCCAAACTGACACTCGTGCGGGGACATACCAGTGGAGGAGGAGCGCAAGGTGTTGTGCGCGTATTCGGCCCAAACAATAAAGGATGACCATGTGGATGGGTTGTCACGAGTCATACATCGGAGGGTGGTTTCCAGCTCTTGATTCATCCTCTCTGTTTGGCCGTTGGACTCCGGATGGTACCCTGAAGATAGACTGGCAGAAGCCCCCATGAGTTGGCAGAAGGCCATTCAAAACCTTGAGGCGAACTGGGGACCTCTGTCAGAAACCATATCTTGAGGAATGCCGAAGACTCGGAACACATGATTAATTACCATCTCAGCCGTTTCCTTGGCAGAAGGTAACTTAGTCAGAGGGACGAACCTGGCCGCCTTTGAAAACCTGTCGATTATGACTAGGATAGTAGTATTGCCATGGGATGGAGGAAGTCCAGTAATAAAGTCCAATGAGATATGGGACCAGGGTCTGTGGGGAACAGGTAAAGGGTGAAGGAGTCCTTGAGGGCGGAGGTGAGAAGATTTGCCCTGGCAGCACACGGGACAGGCATTGATGAAAGTGGCAACGTCTTCTCTTATGGTAGGCCACCAGAACTTACGCTGGATGAACTCCAAGGTGGTGCGACCTACGCCCGGATGACAGATGAGGCGAGAGGAGTGCCCCCACAGAAGGACCTGAGTCCTCACTGCCTTGGGGACAAACAACCGATTGGCAGGACCTCCTTTCGGGTCCGGTTCGCTAGCTTGAGCACGTCTCACGGTATCCTCAACTTGCCACGAGATCGGAGCCACAATCTTAGCAGCAGGAAGGACAGGCATGTCCGTGTCATCTCGAATGGCAGGAGCGTAGACTCGGGACAGGGCATCCGGTTTGAGATTCTTCGACCCGGGCCGATAGGTGAGGATAAACTGGAATCGATTGAAGAAAAGAGACCATCTAGCTTGTCTAGAGTTCAACCGCTTCGCCTGCTGGATATACTCCAGATTTTTGTGGTCCGTAAGCACTTGAAACGGGTGAGAAGCCCCCACGAGCCAGTGTCTCCATTCCTTCAATGCCATCTTAACCGCTAGGAGTTCACGATCCCCACATCGTAGTTCCTCTCAGTCGGGGTAAGCCGGTGTGTGAGAAGAAAGCGCACGGATGAAGCTTCTTGTCTTCACCCCTCTGAGACAGGACAGCTCCAACACCAACCTCTGATGCGTCTACCTCCACCACAAATGGTTCATCCGTAGTCGGTAGTATCAGGATGGGAGCAGAGAGAACGCGCTGCTTGAGTCCTTGGAAGGCCGTCTCAGCTTCTCTTCCCCACAAAAACCTTGCATTGCCACCCTTGGTTAAAGCTGAGAGAGGGGCTGCCACCAAGCTGAAGTTCTTGATGAACTTGCGGTAAAAGTTTGTGAAGCCCAGGAAACGCTGAACTTCCTTAACGGATTTGGGGGTGGGCCAATCCGCTACCGCCCCTACCTTCCTGGGGTCCATTTGGACTCGACCGGGTTCCACTACAAATCCCAGGAATTGTACTCGGGATGAATGGAATTCACATTTTCCGGCTTAACGTACAGATGGCTGTCCAGGAGGCGTTTGAGTACTTGTCTGACATGCTTAGTGTGTTCTTGAAGGGAGCTCGAAAAGATGAGGATGTCATCCAAGTAAACGAACACAAATATGTTAAGCATATCCCTAAGCACATCGTTTATGAGCGCTTGGAACACCGCTGGGGCGTTGGTCAGGCCGAAGGGCATCACCAAGTATTCATAGTGACCAGTAGGCGTGTTGAAAGCGGTCTTCCACTCGTCACCAGGTCTGATCCGCACAAGATGGTATGCGTTCCGCAGGTCAAGCTTAGTGAAAACAACTGCTTCCTGGAGCAGCTCGAAGGCTGTGGCCATAAGGGGTAGCGGGTAACGGTTACGGACGGTTATGGCATTGAGTCCCCAGTAGTCGATGCAAGGACGTAATCCACCGTCTTTCTTGGCCACAAAGAAAAACCCTGCTCCCGCCGGGGAGGTGGATGGACGCATGAGGCCTGCTTCCAGAGCGTCCTTGATGTAGGTATCCATAGCAGCTCGTTCGGGTGGAGATAGGAAAAGATCCGACCCCTGGGGGGCAAGTCCCCGGAAACAGGTCGATGGGGCAATCGTAAGGTCTATGGGGTGGTAGCATGGTGGCCCTCTGTTTGCTAAACACCAGTTTGAGGTCATGGTAACACTCGGGAACTCGGGTCAGGTCGATGGATTCTAAAGACTCGGGAGTAGAACAGTAGAATTCTGGAAAATACAAGTAGCTTGGCACGTAGGACCCCACTGCTTGATAGTGCCCACAGACCAGTCGATGTGAGGGTTATGGCTGTGAAGCCAGGGGTATCCAAGGACGAGAGGGAACTCGGAACAGGAGATCAAATGAAAGTTCATCAATTCCTGGTGTTGTGAAACTGAAAGTCGCAAGGAGGTAGTGACATGAGTGACAAGTCCAGATCCCAAAGGGCTTCCATCCAATGTAGTGACCCTCATGGGTTCACTTAGAGGTTCAGAGGGAACGCCATTCTCCTTCGCCCAGACACCATCCATGAAGTTACCTGCGGCTCCAGAGTCTACCAAGGCTTGAAGGTGAAGCTTGTGGTTGTCCCAGGAGAGGGTGACTGGAATGAGCAGACGGGAGTTGGACGGATGGGAGGAGGTTATGTTTCCCGTTACAGTTCCCCCCTTGTCTGTACGGGACAGAGCGTTTCCCTGGAGCCCGGGACACGTGGAACGGAAATGGCCCGGTTTGCCGCAATATAGACAGCGTCGCTCCCTCATCCGGCGGTCTCTCTCAGCTTGGGAGATGCGTCCAATCTGCATGGGTTCCGATGGAGCCAGCGAGGATAAAGGTGGGGACTCGGAGCTGGGACTGATAGGGGCTAGAGGTCTACGGTTGAGTTCTCTCTCTCAGACGCTGGTCAATGCGTGAGGCCAACTTGATCAGGGACTCGAGATTGTCTGGTGGTTCCCGAGTGGCCAGTTCATCTTGGATAGTGTCGGAAAGGCCTTTCAGAAAGCACACCGTGAGCGCCTCGTTGTTCCAACCACTCGCTGCTGCCACCGTGCGGAACTGGATGGCATAGTCCGTCACGCTGCGCCAACCTTGGTGGAGAGTCAGGAGCTGTTTGGCTGAGTCAGAACCACTGCTTGGGCCTTGAAACACTCGTTTGAATTCCTCAGCAAAGGCAGAGTAGCTGGCACAGCAGGAACTATGGGCATCCCACACAGCAGTAGCCCAGGCCAGGGCTTTTTCCGACAGCAGGGTGATGATATAAGCGATCTTAGACCGGTCGGTGGGAAACGACGAGGGTTGTAGCTCAAAGGAGAGAGAACATTGGGTGAGAAACCCTTTACAAGCACTTGGATCACCTGAGAACCGTTGGGGAGGTGGAAGACGAGGTTCAGCCAGGGGGTTAACTGCCATGGGTACGTGAATCTGAGGTACTGGGACGGGAACTGTTGCCGGGGTAA
The DNA here is from genome assembly GCF_036934945.1 of Oncorhynchus masou masou. NCBI lineage: Eukaryota > Metazoa > Chordata > Actinopteri > Salmoniformes > Salmonidae > Oncorhynchus > Oncorhynchus masou. Next base: position 3,189,152 of record NC_088234.1, on the reverse strand, counting down.
GACGATCAGATATTTGCTTAATGGAAGTCAGCATCTCCGACAGAAGATGAGAATGTCTAGCCATTAAGGCCTCTTGCTGAACCAGGGCGGCTTCGTGGCGTTGGACAGTCTCCTGGTGGTGGGACAGCATGGCAAAAAGGTCCTGGGAACTGGCTGCCTCTGGGTTCATTTTTGGCTCTGTGTTTCTGTCAGGACCCGGTTACGAATCTGGGTCTCCGGAGTGAGAAACAGTCACTTAACCAACTGAGCCACGAATAGTCAGCAGAACCCAGAAGATGAGGCAGACACAGCAGTACTTAAGACAGTGTATTTAATAAAGTAAAAAAGGAGAAGTCCTTCAATACAAAATGGCAAATCCAAAAGGTGGTAGGTATAGCACAAAAAAAGCCTCGAGATACTCAAAAACAAAAACAGAATTCCACAAGAGCATCCACCGGAAACGACAAGAATACACAGAACACTAGGGCTGGGTGCTAACATACAAACACAGAGCACAGAACTGAGGGAAACTAAGGGTTTAAATACAATCAGGGTAAACGAGGCACAGGTGCAAATAATAATGGGGAACAAGGGAAAAAACATAAGGTCAAAAAGCACAATGGGGGCATCTAGTGACCAAAACCCGGAACAACCCTGGCCAAATCCTGACAGATTGAACCATGTTGTAAGGTGTTGATAACTGTATCTCTGATTGAACCATGTTTTAAAGTGTTGATAACTGTATCTCTGATTGAACCATGTTGTAAGGTGTTGATAACTGTATCTCTGATTGAACCATGTTTTAATATAACTATCTGTTTAGGAGAATCCACTGTACCCAGGAAGACACACCAAGACAAATATGATATGTTTCTACATTAGCTGCACACTGCACGGAGGCTAGGAAACACTGTCACCACCGATAAATCCACTATATTTGAGAATGTCAATAATTTTTCTACGGCTGGCCATGTTTTCCAACTGGCTATATGCATAGTCACTTTAACTATACACTCATTTAGTTACTACCTCAATTGGGCCGACAAACCAGTGCTCCCGCACATTGGCTAACCGGGCGATCTGCATTGTGTCCCGCACCCACCACCCACCAACCCCTCTTTTATGCTACTGTTACTCTCTGTTCATCATATATACATAGTCACTTTAACCATATCTACATGTACATACTACCTCAATCAGCCTGACTAAACGGTGTCTGTATGTAGCCTCGCTACTGTATATAGCCTGTCTACTGTATATAGCCTCTCTACTGTATATAGCCTCTACTGTATATAGCCTCTCTACTGTATATAGCCTCTCTACAGTATATAGCCTCTCTACTGTATATAGCCTCTCTACTGTATATAGCCTCTCTACTGTATATAGCCTCTCTACTGTATATAGCCTCTCTACTGTATATAGCCTCTCTACAGTATATAACCTCTCTACTGTATATAGCCTCTCTACTGTATATAGCCTCTCTACAGTATATAACCTCTCCACTGTATATAGCCTCTACTGTATATAGTCTCTACTGTATATAGCCTCTCTACTGTATATAGCCTCTCTACTGTATATAGCCTCTCTACTGTATATAGCCTCTCTACAGTATATAACCTCTCCACTGTATATAGCCTCTCTACTGTATATAGCCTCTCTACTGTATATAGCCTCTCTACTGTATATAGCCTCTCTACTCTATATAGTCTGTACTGTATATAGCCTCGCTACTGTGTATAGACTCGCTACTGTATATAGCCTCTCTACTGTATATAGCCTCTCTACTCTATATAGTCTGTACTGTATATAGCCTCTACTGTATATAGCCTCTCTACTGTATATAGCCTCTCTACTGTATATAGCCCCTCTACTCTATATAGTCTGTACTGTATATAGCCTCTACTGTATATAACCTCTCTACTGTATATAGACTCTCTACTGTATATAGCCTCTCTACTGTATATAGCCTCTCTACTGTATATAGCCTCTCTACTGTATATAGCCTCTCTACTGTATATAGCCTCTCTACTGTATATTGCCCCTCTACTGTATATAGCCCCTCTACTGTATATTGCCCCTCTACTGTATATAGTCTCTACTGTATATATCCCCTCTACTGTATATAGCCCCTATACTGTATATCGCCTCTACTGCATATAGCCTTTACTGTATGTAGCCTCTCTACTGTATCTAGCCTCTCTACTGTATAGAGCCTCTCTAATGTATAGTCTCTCTAATGTATATAGCCTCTCTACTGTATATAGCCTCTCTACTGTATATATACTGTATATAGCCCCTCTACTGTATATAGCCCCTCTAATGGATATAGTCTCTACTGTATATAACTGTATATAGCCCCTCTACTGTATATAGCCTCTACTGTATATAGTCTCTATTGTATATAGCCTCTCTACTGTATATAGTCTCTACTGTATATAGCCTCTCTACTGTATATAGCCTCTCTACTGTATATTGCCCCTCTACTGTATATAGTCTCTACTGTATATATCCCCTCTACTGTATATAGCCCCTATACTGTATATAGCCTCTACTGCATATAGCCTCTACTGTATGTAGCCTCTCTACTGTATGTAGCCTCTCTACTGTATGTAGCCTCTCTACTGTATGTAGCCTCTCTACTGTATAGAGCCTCTCTAATGTATAGTCTCTCTAATGTATATAGCCTCTCTACTGTATATAGCCTCTCTGCTGTATATAGCCCCTCTACTGTATATAGCCCCTCTAATGGATATAGTCTCTACTGTATATAGCCCCTCTATATATAGCCCCTCTACTGTATATAGCCCCTCTACTGTATATAGTCTCTACTGTATATATCCCCTCTACTGTATATAGCCCCTATACTGTATATCGCCTCTACTGCATATAGCCTCTACTGTATGTAGCCTCTCTACTGTATGTAGCCTCTCTACTGTATGTAGCCTCTCTACTGTATGTAGCCTCTCTACTGTATAGAGCCTCTCTAATGTATAGTCTCTCTAATGTATATAGCCTCTCTACTGTATATAGCCCCTCTACTGTATATAGCCCCTCTACTGTATATAGCCCCTCTAATGGATATAGTCTCTACTGTATATAGCCCCTCTACTGTATATAGCCCCTCTACTGTATATAGCCCCTCTACTGTATATAGCCCCTCTACTGTATATAGCCTCGCTACTGTATATAGTCTCTATTGTATATAGCCTCTCTACTGTATATAGTCTCTACTGTATATAGCCTCTCTACTGTATATAGCCTCTACTGTATATAGCCCCTCTACTGTATATAGCCTCTCTACTGTATATATCCCCTCTACTGTATATAGCCTCTCTACTGTATATAGTCCCTCAACTGTATATAGCCCCTCTACTGGATATAGCCCCTCTACTGTATATAACCTCTCTACTGTATATAGTCTCTACTGTATACAGCCTCTCTACTGTATATAGCCTCTCTACTGTATATAGCCTCTCTACTGTATATAGCCTCTCTACTGTATATAGCCCCTCTACTGTATATAGCCCCTCTACTGTATATAGCCTCTCTACTCTATATAGTCTCTACTGTGTATATAGCCTGTATTTTTACTGTTGTTTTATTTCTTTACTTACCTAACATCTACACTACACTAAAACACATGTTGTATTCAGCATTTCACTGTGAGGTCTACTACACCTGTTGTATTCAGCATTTCACTGTGAGGTCTTCCACACCTGTTGTATTCAGCATTTCACTGTGAGGTCTACTACACCTGTTGTATATTTCACTGTGAGGTCTACACCTGTTGTATTCATATTTCACCTGAGGTCTACTACACCTGTTGTATTCGGCATTTCACTGTGAGGTCTACACCTGTTGTATTCAGCATTTCACTGTGAGGTCTACACCTGTTGTATTCGGCATTTCACTGTGATACCTGTTGTATTCAGCATTTCACCTCACCTGTTGTATTCGGCATTTCACTGTGAGGTCTACACCTGTTGTATTAGCATTTCACTGTGAGGTCTACACCTGTTGTATTCAGCATTTCACTGTGAGGTCTACTACACCTGTTGTATTCAGCATTTCACTGTGAGGTCTACTACACCTGTATTCAGCATTTCACTGTGAGGTCTACTACACCTGTTTTATTCGGCATTTCACTGTGAGGTCTACAACACCTGTTGTATTCAGCATTTCACTGTAAGGTCTACTACACCTGTTGTATTCAGCATTTCACTGTGAGGTCTACTACACCTGTTTTATTCGGCATTTCACTGTGAGGTCTATACATAGCATTTCACTGTGAGGTCTACTACACCTGTTGTATTCAGCATTTCACTGTGAGGTCTACTACACCTGTTGTATTAGCATTTCACTGTGAGGTCTACAACACCTGTTGTATTCAGCATTTCACTGTAAGGTCTACTACACCTGTTGTATTCAGCATTTCACTGAGGTCTATATATTCGGCATTTCACTGTGAGGTCTACTACACCTGTTGTATTCGGCATTTCACTGTGAGGTCTACTACACCTGTTGTATTCAGCATTTCACTGTGAGGTCTACACCTGTTGTATTCAGCATTTCACTGTGAGGTCTTCCACACCTGTTGTATTCATCACTGTGAGGTCTACTACACCTGTTTTATTCGGCATTTCACTGTGAGGTCTACTACACCTGTTGTATTCAGCATTTCACTGTGATACTACACCTGTTTTATTCGGCATTTCACTGTGAGGTCTTCCACACCTGTTGTATTATATTTCACTGTGAGGTCTACCACACCTGTTGTATTCTATTTCACTGTGAGGTCTTCCACACCTGTTGTATATGAGGTCTACTACACCTGTTGTATTCGGTATTTCACTGTAAGGTCTACTACACCTGTTGTATATTTCACTGTGAGGTCTACTACACCTGTTGTATTCGGCATTTCACTGTGAGGTCTACACCTGTTGTATTCAGCATTTCACTGTGAGGTCTACTACACCTGTTGTATTCGGCATTTCACTCTACACCTGTTGTATTCAGCATTTCATGAGGTCTACTACACCTGTTGTATTCGGCATTTCACTGTAGGTCTACACCTGTTGTATTCAGCATTTCACTGTGAGGTCTACTACACCTGTTGTATTCAGCATTTCACTGTGAGGTCTACACCTGTTGTATTCAGCATTTCACTGTGAGGTCTACTACACCTGTTGTATTCCATTTCACTGTGAGGTCTACACCTGTATTCAGCATTTCACTGTGAGGTCTACACCTGTTGTATTCAGCATTTCACTGTGAGGTCTACTACACCTGTTGTATTCAGCATTTCACTGTGAGGTCTACTACACCTGTTGTATTCAGCATTTCACTGTGAGGTCTCTACACCTGTTTTATTCGGCATTTCACTGTGAGGTCTACAACACCTGTTGTATTCAGCATTTCACTGTAAGGTCTACTACACCTGTTGTATTCAGCATTTCACTGTGAGGTCTACTACACCTGTTTTATTCGGCATTTCACTGTGAGGTCTACTACACCTGTTGTATTCGGCATTTCACTGTGAGGTCTACTACACCTGTTGTATTCAGCATTTCACTGTGAGGTCTACTACACCTGTTGTATTCAGCATTTCACTGTGAGGTCTACTACACCTGTTTTATTCGGCATTTCACTGTGAGGTCTACTACACCTGTTGTATTCAGCATTTCACTGTGAGGTCTACTACACCTGTTTTATTCGGCATTTCACTGTGAGGTCTTCCACACCTGTTGTATTCGGCATTTCACTGTGAGGTCTACCACACCTGTTGTATTCGGCATTTCACTGTGAGGTCTTCCACACCTGTTGTATTCGGCATTTCACTGTGAGGTCTACTACACCTGTTGTATTCAGCATTTCACTGTGAGGTCTACTACACCTGTTGTATTCAGCATTTCACTGTGAGGTCTACTACACCTGTTGTATTCGGCATTTCACTGTGAGGTCTACACCTGTTGTATTCAGCATTTCACTGTGAGGTCTACTACACCTGTTGTATTCGGCATTTCACTGTGAGGTCTACACCTGTTGTATTCAGCATTTCACTGTGAGGTCTACTACACCTGTATTCGGCATTTCACTGTGAGGTCTACACCTGTTGTATTCAGCATTTCACTGTGAGGTCTACTACACCTGTTGTATTCAGCATTTCACTGTGAGGTTACACCTGTTGTATTCAGCATTTCACTGTGAGGTCTACTACACCTGTTGTATTCGGCATTTCACTGTGAGGTCTACACCTGTTGTATTCAGCATTTCACAGCACCTGTTGTATTCATTTCACTGTGAGGTCTACTACACCTGTTGTATTATTCTGTGAGGTCTACACCTGTTGTATTCAGCATTTCACTGTGAGGTCTACTACACCTGTTGTATTCAGCATTTCACTGTGAGGTCTACACCTGTTGTATTCAGCATTTCACTGTGAGGTCTACTACACCTGTTGTATTCGGCATTTCACTGCAGGTTTCACCTGTTGTATTCAGCATTTCTGAGGTCTACACCTGTTGTATTCAGCATTTCACTGTGAGGTCTACTACACCTGTTGTATTCAGCATTTCACTGTGTACACCTGTTGTATTCAGCATTTCACTGTGAGGTCTACTACACCTGTTTTATTCGGCATTTCACTGTGAGGTCTACAACACCTGTTGTATTCAGCATTTCACTGTGAGGTCTACTACACCTGTTGTATTCAGCATTTCACTTGAGGTCTACTACACCTGTTTTATTCGGCATTTCACTGTGAGGTCTACTACACCTGTTGTATTCGGCATTTCACTGTGAGGTCTACTACACCTGTTGTATTCAGCATTTCACTGTGAGGTCTACTACACCTGTTGTATTCGGCATTTCACTGTGAGGTCTACTACACCTGTTGTATTCAGCATTTCACTGTGAGGTCTACTACACCTGTTGTATTCGGCATTTCACTGTGAGGTCTACTACACCTGTTGTATTCAGCATTTCACTGTGAGGTCTACTACACCTGTTGTATTCGGCATTTCACTGTGAGGTCTACAACACCTGTTGTATTCAGCATTTCACTGTAAGGTCTACTACACCTGTTGTATTCAGCATTTCACTGTGAGGTCTACTACACCTGTTTTATTCGGCATTTCACTGTGAGGTCTACTACACCTGTTGTATTCAGCATTTCACTGTGAGGTCTACTACACCTGTTGTATTCAGCATTTCACTGTGAGGTCTACACCTGTTGTATTCAGCATTTCACTGTGAGGTCTTACACCTGTTGTATTCAGCATTTCACTGTGAGGTCTACTACACCTGTTTTATTCGGCATTTCACTGTGAGGTCTACTACACCTGTTGTATTCAGCATTTCACTGTGAGGTCTACTACACCTGTTTTATTCGGCATTTCACTGTGAGGTCTTCCACACCTGTTGTATTCGGCATTTCACTGTGAGGTCTACCACACCTGTTGTATTCGGCATTTCACTGTGAGGTCTTCACCTGTTGTATTCGGCATTTCACTATGAGGTCTACTACACCTGTTGTATTGCATTTTGTAAGGTCTTACACCTGTTGTATTCGGCATTTCACTGTGAGGTCTACTACACCTGTTGTATTCGGCATTTCACTGTGAGGTCTACACCTGTTGTATTCAGCATTTCACTGTGAGGTCTACTCCACCTGTTGTATTCGGCATTTCACTGTGAGGTCTACACCTGTTGTATTCATTTCACTGTGAGGTCTACACCTGTTGTATTCAGCATTTCACTGTGAGGTCTACTCCACCTGTTGTATTCGGCATTTCACTGTGAGGTCTACACCTGTTGTATTCAGCATTTCACTGTGAGGTCTACTACACCTGTTGTATTCAGCATTTCACTGTGAGGTCTAATCCACCTGTTGTATTCAGCATTTCACTGTGAGGTCTACTCCACCTGTTGTATTCGGCATTTCACTGTGAGGTCTACACCTGTTGTATTCAGCATTTCACTGTGAGGTCTACACCTGTTGTATTCAGCATTTCACTGTGAGGTCTACTACACCTGTTGTATTCAGCATTTCACTGTGAGGTCTACTACACCTGTTGTATTCAGCATTTCACTGTGAGGTCTACTACACCTGTTTTATTCGGCATTTCACTGTGAGGTCTACTACACCTGTTGTATTGCATTTCACTGTAAGGTCTACTACACCTGTTGTATTCAGCATTTCACTGTGAGGTCTACTACACCTGTTTTATTCGGCATTTCACTGTGAGGTCTACTACACCTGTTGTATTCGGCATTTCACTGTGAGGTCTACACCTGTTGTATTCAGCATTTCACTGTGAGGTCTACTACACCTGTTGTATTCGGCATTTAACTGTGAGGTCTACACCTGTTGTATTCAGCATTTCACTGTGAGGTCTACTACACCTGTTGTCATTTCACTGTGAGGTCTACACCTGTTGTATTCAGCATTTCACTGTGAGGTCTACTACACCTGTTGTATTCGGCATTTCACTGTGAGGTCTACACCTGTTGTATTCAGCATTTCACTGTGAGGTCTACACCTGTTGTATTCAGCATTTCACCTGTTGTATTCAGCATTTCACTGTGAGGTCTACACCTGTTGTATTCAGCATTTCACTGTGAGGTCTACTACACCTGTTGTATTCGGCATTTCACTGTGAGGTCTACACCTGTTGTATTCAGCATTTCACTGTGAGGTCTACACCTGTTGTATTCAGCATTTCACTGTGAGGTCTACTACACCTGTTGTATTCAGCATTTCACTGTGAGGTCTACTACACCTGTTGTATTCAGCATTTCACTGTGAGGTCTACTACACCTGTTGTATTCAGCATTTCACTGTGAGGTCTACTACACCTGTTGTATTCAGCATTTCACTGTGAGGTCTACTACACCTGTTGTATTCAGCATTTCACTGTGAGGTCTACTACACCTGTTGTATTCAGCATTTCACTGTGAGGTCTACTACACCTGTTGTATTCAGCATTTCACTGTGAGGTCTACTACACCTGTTTTATTCGGCATTTCACTGTGAGGTCTACTACACCTGTTGTATTCAGCATTTCACTGTGAGGTCTACTACACCTGTTGTATTCAGCATTTCACTGTGAGGTCTACTACACCTGTTTTATTCGGCATTTCACTGTGAGGTCTACTACACCTGTTGTATTCGGCATTTCACTGTGAGGTCTACTACACCTGTTGTATTCGGCATTTCACTGTGAGGTCTACACCTGTTGTATTCAGCATTTCACTGTGAGGTCTTCCACTCCTGTTTTATTCGGCATTTCACTGTGAGGTCTACTACACCTGTTGTATTCAGCATTTCACTGTGAGGTCTACTACACCTGTTTTATTCGGCATTTCACTGTGAGGTCTTCCACACCTGTTGTATTCGGCATTTCACTGTGAGGTACCACACCTGTTGTATTCGGCATTTCACTGTGAGGTCTTCCACACCTGTTGTATTCGGCATTTCACTGTTGTATTCAGCATTTCACTGTGAGGTCTACTACACCTGTTGTAGTCAGCATTTCACTGTGAGGTCTTCCACACCTGTTGTATTCAGCATTTCACTGTGAGGTCTACTACACCTGTTGTATTCAGCATTTCACTGTGAGGTCTACTACACCTGTTTTATTGGCATTTCACTGTGAGGTCTTCCACACCTGTTGTATTCGGCATTTCACTGTGAGGTCTACTACACCTGTTGTATTCAGCATTTCACTGTGAGGTCTACTACACCTGTTGTATTCAGCATTTCACTGTGAGGTCTACTACACCTGTTGTATTCAGCATTTCACTGTAAGGTCTACTACACCTGTTGTATTCAGCATTTCACTGTGAGGTCTACTACACCTGTTGTATTCGGCATTTCACTGTGAGGTCTTCCACACCTGTTGTATTCGGCATTTCACTGTGAGGTCTACCACACCTGTTGTATTCAGCATTTCACTGTGAGGTCTTCCACACCTGTTGTATTCGGCATTTCACTATGAGGTCTACTACACCTGTTGTATTCGGCATTTCACTGTGAGGTCTACCACACCTGTTGTATTCGGCATTTCACTGTGAGGTCTACTACACCTGTTCTATTCGGCATTTCACTGTGAGGTCTACTACACCTGTTGTATTCAGCATTTCACTGTAAGGTCTACCTACACCTGTTGTATTCGGCGCACGTTACAAATAAACTTTGATTTGATTTGGTCCACCTCTACGCAGACGACACCATTCTGTATACTTCTGGCCCCTCATTGGACATTGTGTTAACTAACCTCCAGACGAGCTTCAATGCCATACAACTCTCCTTCCGTGGCCTCCAACTGCTCTTAAAAGTTCAACTAAATGCATGCTCTTCAACCGATCGCTGCCCGCACCTGCCCGCCCTTCCAGCATCACTACTCTGGACGGTTCTGACTTCCAGACTCACATTAAACATCTCCAATCCAAAATTACATCTAGAATCGTCTTCCTATTTCGCAACAAATCATCCTTCACTCATGCTGCCAAACATACCCTTGTAAAACTGACCATCCTACCAATCCTTGACAAAGAATCTGCCATGAAAAATAAACAAATAAACAAATCATATAATTTGGATCAAAATAAAACACACTTTTCAAATTAACATTAATAGTATATTTTAAAATAAAATATTTGAACTCACTCTAAAATCTTCTGACATAAGAACAGTCCCAAAATGAATGTTCAGGAATCTCTGGGTCACAACTACAGATACACATTTGTTATCAATATCTATTTAGAATCTGTGTATAATAAAGGTCTTTACAGCTCGACTACTGCTGTTAGTTCAGAACGCTCAGTTCAACCTGTAAAACTGAAGAGGGTGGGGCTAAAACTGAAGAGGGTGTGAACAATGCTGAAGAGGGTGGGTCTAAAGCTGAAGAGGGTGGGTCTAAAGCTGAAGAGGGTGGGTCTAAAGCTGAAGAGGATGGGTCTAAAGCTGAAGAGGGTGGGGCTAAAGCTGAAGAGGGTGGGGCTAAAGCTGAAGAGGGTGTGAACAATGCTGAATGGGTGTATGCAAAGAAGGGCTCTACAGTAGTAGTACCAAAACATTCAAAGCCATTTTCTCAGAATTCAGTTTATAAGTTTATACATTTTCAAAGCAGAATTACTTTCCCATCATTCCTCAACTGTAGTGTATGATATACCATTATGTAGCTCTGAGTCTCTACTTTAACCAATGTAAAAAATACCATTTCAAATTATGCTACAAAAGACCGACTTGAGCCAGGTCGGTCACATATGGGAGAGTTGGTATGGACATAAATAGTAAATAGCCCAGGTATTGATAAGGAGTAAATAGCCCTGGTATTGATAAGGAGTAAATAGCCCTGGTATTGATAAGGAGTAAATAGCCCAGGTATTGATAAGGAGTAAATAGCCCAGGTATTGATAAGGAGTAAATAGCCCAGGTATTGATAAGGAGTAAATAGCCCAGGTATCGATAAGGAGTAAATTGCCCAGGTATTGATAAGGAGTAAATAGCCTAGGTATTGATAAGGAGTAAATAGCCCAGGTATTGATAAGGAGTAAATTGCCCAGGTATTGATAAGGAGTAAATTGCCCAGGTATTGATAAGGAGTAAATTGCCCAGGTATTGATAAGGAGTAAATAGCCCAGGTATTGATGAGGAGTAAATAGCCCTGGTATTGATATGGAGTAAATAGCCCCTGGTTCTGATAGAGTAAATAAACTTTTGACTAGTATAATTAGTATATAGCCCACTGGTACTGTAGCACAGTATTTACTAGTAAATGATCTGATATGATTTACATTTCTAAGTGGTTCTGTATTGGATAAGTAAATACATGGCCACACTGATGAACTACTTCTGTGTTGAACAGGTGATCGTGTTGAAGAAGAGTGAGGCTGAGATCACCTGATCACCATAACAACCATCAGAATGGAACTCATGGAATTCTAATATAGAACTGTGAGTCACAATGCTGTATGTTGTTACATTGTAGCTCCACCTGCTGGAAGAATAGTGGCATTTGATCTAATGTGATCTATTAACTGATACATGTATTATTCTGATTGGAATGTGTTTTAATATGTGTGTATTGTATTATTCATTCAGCAGCTGTCCTTTAACATCAGCCATATACTGGTCATATACTGTGTAGCATTATGGTTGATACATTGTCAATGCCTTCACTTCTCATGTCTATACAGATCAACTGATAGGTGTTGTGGTTCAGGCATTATTGTCACAGGTTCAGTATAATGTTATACCGTTACATGTTACAGAGATAGAAAACATACAGGAGAGGAGAATTCAATTATTACAATTATTTACTTTATTTTCCCATTTTGGTCTCTTTAGTAGTTCAGTATTATTTGATTTGATGTTAACGGGAAACTAATGTAGTCCTTTTGTTTTATTGTGGTTGTTTTGTGCAAAACCATTATTTGTTAATGAATCATCCTGGTAAGATATTTATTTTGTCTTTGGGGCATATAGAATTAAATAAATGATTTTCCTCAATCATGTAGCCTGTTTTTTAATCTGTTCTGTTCTGAATCACAACCACTTTATTTTTAATTTCACTCACTTCCTTTATTTATCCATTCCAGGTTTCCCCTACAGCCCCCAGGGCCTTGAGTATCTTCTAAATGCTCCATTCCAGGTTCCCCCTACAGCCCCCAGGGCCTTGAGTATCTTCTAAATGCTCCATTCCATACAGCCCCCAGGGCCTTGAGTATCTTCTAAATGCTCCATTCCAGGTTCCCCCTACAGCCCCAGGGCCTTGAGTATCTTCTAAATGCTCCATTCCAGGTTCCCCCTACAGCCCCCAGGGCCTTGAGTATCTTCTAAATGCTCCATTCCAGGTTCCCCCTACAGCCCCCAGGGCCTTGAGTATCTTCTAAATGCTCCATTCCAGGTTCCCCCTACAGCCCCCAGGGCCTTGAGTATCTTCTAAATGCTCCATTCCAGGTTCCCCTTACAGCCCCCAGGGCCTTGAGTATCTTCTAAATGCTCCATTCCAGGTTCCCCCTACAGCCCCCAGGGCCTTGAGTATATTCTAAATGCTCCATTCCAGGTTCCCCCTACAGCCCCCAGGGCCTTGAGTATCTTCTAAATGCTCCATTCCAGGTTCCCCCTACAGCCCCCAGGGCCTTGAGTATCTTCTAAATGCTCCATTCCAGGTTCCCCCTACAGCCCCCAGGGCCTTGAGTATCTTCTAAATGCTCCATTCCAGGTTCCCCTTACAGCCCCCAGGGCCTTGAGTATCTTCTAAATGCTCCATTCCAGGTTCCACCTTACAGCCCCCAGTCATTTTTTGCTCACAACTCTCTAGTCAGCAACTGACAGTTCCCATTTATTTTATGTGATCAATGTTCTTGGCACATCTCAAGTTGTTGTAAATTGAAATATTTACCACAACTTGTTGTTCAGTGAAAAGTTTAAATCAAGGACATTTTTTCTTTCTTCATGCAAACAAAGCCACAATACAACACTAAACAACACATTAATTGCACTATAACGGTGACAAATGTTGCACACAAACTTGTCGTGTCTTTACTCTCATTAAATTGAAGACATAGTTTTATCAAAGATTCCCTGTAATTAGTATAACACGATCAAAGCAATTAATCGTGTATTAACTTAATTAATTAATTAGGAAATAGGGGCACCAAGGAAAGTATTCAGATTACAAAGTTATAATTATTATATAATTATTATAATTATAAACAAAGTTGTAATTTCCCAATATAACCTTAGTAGTCTTCTGATTAATGATTTATTTATTTAACCTCACGTTAGTCTCATTCCAAACGTCGTAAATTGTTGGTTATCTGCACGAATCCAGTCTTGACTATGAGTCATCCATACATCAATTGTCTTAAATAATTTATTTATTACTAACTAAGTAATTCACAGAAATGCATAAACAAACAGTAAATGTGGTTACATGAGATGATAGAATGTGCCCTAGTGGGCTGAACCGGCATGGCAGCTTGTTAGACAAAGGGGCAATGGGTAGTTGATTAAGAAGTCCCTACAGAGTTAATAATTATAACAATTGAAATGCTAATCCTTTACACATGAACGCTCACTCAGTCGGGAACAATTTCAATCAATATATTTATTTACGCTCAGTGTGTCGTCTTGATCGCTGTTAAAAAGTTCATTTCATTTGCAGAATTGTCCGACTCTCTCGGCTCGGTTGTGGTTAGAGGGGATTGTTCAGAGTGACATTCGTTATAGAATGGCTGTTTTGGCGGTTGTCGTTCTTCACGTTCAATGATGCCGAATTCCTAGTTGCAGACTAGTAATTAGTATCAAAGACTTGTCGGTATCGATAGTCTAAGAGTTTTAACCACGTGGTTAAAAGATTCAGCAATAGGCTACAACCTTCAGCCCCTCTCCTACTGGAGGAAAACATGGTCCCATGATAATTTCTCAAAGTGGGGTTTTATCCAGAATGAGAGAAGAGGGCTGTCCCAGGATGTCTGGCCCTAACTGGGCTCAGGGGCGGTCCTCTGATTTAGTTCATATCAAAAGGGAATTGTATTTTTCTTCATTAAACAGTCCAAAATCATATTACACCATTATTCAAAGAGTATCATACTCACTCATTCATCTTATACAACAATTAGATGTAAACCTCATATCTGAGGCTATTATATAAACCATATATTATGGTAATGTGGCCACACCGTCTCTCTTGAGCTTCCCAAGTTGTTCCAAACGGACCAGTTCGTAGCTGGATTCTTCACCCATCGTTTACACTTTCTCTGGAACACGACATGTGTTCCTACCTCAAGTTCTGTGAGGTGGAAGGATTTCCTTTGTCTCCATGAAAACTACTCTCTATAACTGTGTCCATGAGGCAGGGTCTTCCTTAGGAATTTACGACCTCACTCTGCCCACAGCAGTCTGGTTGTAGAAGCAGAGAGCGGGGGATGGTGCTCCATGTACTCAAAGAGGGCAACATCATGACAAACTATTTAGGGCCTACATAAAGCTGTCCCAACAGCAGAGCTTTCTTTTCAGCACCATTCAGCCTCATTTTATTGCCTTTAAAACAACATAGCTGATATGGCTGACTTGCTTAAACCATTATGGTTACTACTGACAATTGAGATGAACAAACTATGGCATAAGGGAAGGCTGAGTGGATAAGAGGCAGTCGTAATTTTGATTAAGACAATGAGTGAGCTGAGACGGACGTAGTCAATATAACTATTTGCACTTTTAAAATGTACAGCGACAGAATTCAGAACTTTTCTTACAGTATTCTACCTGTACACCAAATCAGAACTATAGCATATAAACGGGGGGCATATAAGCAGACAATGAAAGATCTTACTATATTTGATGATGGTATTTCTCTTAAACAGGATATAGGCTACATGTGCACCACCAAGTCAGAACAGTTGGCTAAAATATGATGGAGAAAGAGATCAAAATATTTGGGTGAGGAACATGGGCTACTAACAGCTTTCTACCCAACATACACGTAGGATGACTTTCTTAGCTACAGTATACATATCTAGTTCCTGGCATGTTACATAATTTATGCAGCAGTATACAAAACATTTTTGGGGGTGGCACAGCGGTCCTTCTTGGGGGCAAATTTTCTCATCAAACTTTGTTATCAAAGTCTATCATTCTCTGGATTTATGGTGCTTTCAAGACAACTGGGAACTCTGAAGACAACAAGGTTGAACACCACTCCTACCTTGTCACAACACAACAATCAACACTGTTTCCATAAACACTGAGCAGACACTATTGTCGGTGCCAGGAGAGGAGAACGGCTGCTGTTTTACGGTCCCCTAACCACCATCATTAAGTTTGCTGACGACACAACGGTGGTAGGCCTGATCACCGACAACTATGAGACAACCTGTAGGTAGGAGAGACCTGCAGTGTGGTGCCAGGACAACAACCCCTCTCTCAATGTGATCAAGACAAAGGAGATGAACATAGACTACCGGAAAAGGAGGGCCGAACAGGCCCCCATTAACATTGACGGGGCTGTAGTGCAGCGGGTGGAGAGTTTCAAGTTCCTTGGTGTCCACATCACCAATAAACTGTCTGGTCCAAACACACCAAGACAGTCGTGAAGAGGGCACGGCAATAGCTTTTCCCCCTCAGGAGACTGAAAATATTTGGCATGGGTCCCCAGATCCTCAAAACGTTCTACAGGTTAACCATCCAGAGCATCCTGACCGGTTGCATCACCGCCTAGTATGGCAGCTGATCGGCCTCCGATCGCAAGGCACTACAGAGGGTAGTGCGTACGGCCCAGTACATCACTGGGGGGAAAGCTTCCTGCATCCAGGACCTATATACCAGCTGTTGTCAGAGGAAGGTCCAACGCTCTAGTCATTAAGTCATAGACTGTTCTCCCTGCTACCACACGGCAAGCAGTACCGGAGCGCCAAGTCTGGGTCCAAAAGGGTCCCTAAAAGCTTTTACCCCCAAGCTATAAGACTGCTGAAAAAATTTATAAAACGGCAACCTGGACAATTACGTTTGTTTTTACATTTGTTTTTGGACTGCTGCTATTCACTGTTTATTACATATGCATAGTCACTTTACCCCTACCTACAGTATAAATTACCTGGTCTAACCTGTACTACTGTATATTATCTATATATCATAGTCTCTTTACCCCTACCTACAGTGTAAATTACCTGGTCTAACCTGTACTACTGTTTATTATCTATATATCATAGTCTCTTTACCCCTACCTACAGTATATTACCTGGTCTAACCTGTACTACTGTTTATTATCTATATATCATAGTCTCTTTACCCCTACCTACAGTATATTACCTGGTCTAACCTGTACTACTGTTTATTATCTATATATCATAGTCTCTTTACCCCTACCTTGTCACGTTCTGACCTTTATTTCCTTTGTTTTGTATTTATTTAGTATGGTCAGGGCGTAAGTTGGGTGGGCAGTCTATGTTTGTTTTTCTATGTTTTGGGGTATTCCTATGTTTCGGCCTTGTATGGTTCTCAATCAGAGGCAGGTGTCATTAGTTGTCTCTGATTGAGAATCATACTTAGGTAGCTTGGGTTTCACTGTGTGTTTGTGGGTGATTGTTCCTGTCTCTGTGTTTTGCACCAGATAGGGCTGTTTTTGGTTTTCCACGTTTGTTGTTTTGTAGTGTTCATGTTTATCTGTGTTAATTAAATATGAATCAAAATAACCACGCCGCGTTTTGGTCCTCCTCTACTTCACCACAGGAAAACCCTTACAGAATCACCCACCACAACAGGACCAAGCGGCGTGATCAACAGCAGCTGCAGCAAGAGCAGCAGCAGGAGAAGGAACAGAGGCAGCAGCAGCAGGAACAGCAACAGCGAGGTCAGGATTTCGGGACATGGGAGCAGAGTCTGGACTACACAACTTGGGAGGAGATAGACAGGTGGGCGGTCGACCCGGGGAAAGTGCCGGAGCCCGCATGGGATTCGATGGAGCAGTGCAAGGAAGGTTACAGGAGAATGAGGTTGGCGAAGCCAGCACGGCAGTGCAACAGGTACGAGAGGCAGCCCCAAAAAATTTTTGGGGGGAGCACACGAGGTGTGGAGCTAAGCCAGGTAGCAGACCTGAGCTCACTCCTCGTGCTTATTATAAGCAGCGTGTTACTGGTCAGGCACCGTGTTATGCGGTTAAGCGCACGGTGTCGCCAGTACGTGTCCATAGCCCGGTGCGCTATAGGGCAGCCCCCCGAGAGTGTCATGCGAGTGCGGGCATCGAGCCAGGGCGTATGGTGCCTGCTCAGCGGGTCTGGTCGCCGGTACGCAGTTTTGGTCCAGGGTATCCTGCGCCGGCTCTGCGTGCTGTGTCTCCGGGGCACTGGGAAGGTGCAGTGCGTCCTCTGCCTGCGCTCCGCTCGTGCCAGGCAAATGTGGGAGTGGAGCCAAGGGGAGAGGTGCGCGTAGTAAGCACGAGATCTCCCGTGCTTACCCACAGCCCGGTTCAACCTGTGCCTGCACTCTGGAGGGTCCGGGCTAGAGTGGTTGTCCAGCATGGGAAAGTGGTGCCAAGGTTGCGCACCAGAGCTCCAGTGCTCCCCCACAGCCCGGTCCTTCAGGTGCCTCCTCGTAACACCAAGCCTCCTGAAGGTCTCTCCAGCCTGGTTCCTGTGGCAGCCCCACGCACCAGGCTGTCTCTCTGTCTCCTCCCTACAGGTGGTCCCGCCTGCCCGGCGCTGCTGCCGGAGCCTCCCGCTTGCCCGGCGCTGCTGCCGGAGTCTCCCGCCTGCCCGGCGCTGCTGCCGGAGTCTCCCGCCTGCCCGGCGCTGCTGCCGGAGCCTCCCGCCTGTCCGGCGCTGCTGCCGGAGCCTCCCGCCTGTCCGGCGCTGCTGCCGGAGCCTCCCGCCTGTCCGGCGCTGCTGCCGGAGCCTCCCGCCTGTCCGGCGCTGCTGCCGGAGTCTCCCGCCTGTCCGGCGCTGCTGCCGGAGTCTCCCGCCTGTCCGGCGCTGCTGCCGGAGTCTCCCGCCTGTCCGGTGCTGCTGCCGGAGTCTCCCGCCTGTCCGGCGCTGCTGCCGGAGTCTCCCGTCTCAGAGGCGCCAGAGCCCCTCGGCCCAGAGGCGCCAGAGCCCCTCGGCCCAGAGGCGCCAGAGCCCCTCGTCCCGAGCAGCTGCCCCTGTCCAGAGCTTCTGCCCCTCTGTCCAGAGCTTCTGCCCTTCTGTCCCGAGCAGCTGCCCCTTTGTCCCGAGCTTCTGCCCCGAGCTTCTGCCCCTCTGTCCAGAGCTTCTGCCCCTCTGTCCAGAGCTTCTGCCCCTCTGTCCATTGAGAAGAGTTGCCATGGTTAGGAAGCCACGGAGGCGGACAATAAAGCGGACAAAGACAATGGTGAAGTGGGGTCCGCGTCCCGCGCCAGAGCCGCCACCGCAGACAGACGCCCACCCAGACCATCCCCTATAGGTCAAGGTTTTGCGGCCGGAGTCTGCACCTTTGGGGGGGGGGGTACTGTCACGTTCTGACCTTTATTTCCTTTGTTTTGTATTTATTTAGTATGGTCAGGGCGTAAGTTGGGTGGGCAGTCTATGTTTGTTTTTCTATGTTTTGGGGTTTTTCTATGTTTCGGCCTTGTATGCTTCTCAATCAGAGGCAGGTGTCATTAGTTGTCTCTGATTGAGAATCATACTTAGGTAGCTTGGGTTTCACTGTGTGTTTGTGGGTGATTGTTCCTGTCTCTGTGTTTTGCACCAGATAGGGCTGTTTTTGGTTTTCCACGTTTGTTGTTTTGTAGTGTTCATGTTTATCTGTGTTTAATTAAATATGAATCAAAATAACCACGCCGCGTTTTGGTCCTCCTCTACTTCACCACAGGAAAACCCTTACATACCTACAGTATAAATTACCTGGTCTAACCTGTACTACTGTTTATTATCTATATATCATAGTCTCTTTACCACTACCTACAGTATAAATTACCTGGTCTAACCTGTACTACTGTTTATTATCTATACATCATAGTCTCTTTACCCCTACCTACAGTATAAATTACCTGGTCTAACCTGCACTACTGTTTATTATCTATATATCATAGTCTCTTTACCCCTACCTACAGTATAAACACATGGAACACTGCCGTCTAGTGGACAAATCAGGATACAACACATGGAACACTGCCATCTAGTGGACAGATCAGGATACAACACATGGAGCACTGTCATCTACTGGACAAATCAGCATTACAACACATGGAACACTGCCATCTAGTGGACAGATCAGGATACAACACATGGAGCACTGCCATCTTCTCAACAAATCAGGATACAACACATGGAACACTGTCATCTTATACTAGCGTGTACAGTATAACATACCTTAAGGGAACATTTTTACGCTTGCCATATGGTTAGTGAGAAAGTCCATATTGCAAATGTACGGTCCCATCCCGGATCCGGGATTGTGACTAAGCCTCAGGCTCATTAGCATAACGCAACGTTAACGATTTCTGAAAATCGCAAATAAAATTAAAATAATGCGTTTGCTCTCAAGCTTAGCCTTTTCTTAACAACACTGTCATCTCAGATTTTCAAAATATGCTTTTGAACCATAGAAATTGACTAATTTGTGTAAGAGTATGCAAAGCTAGCATAGCATTTTGTGTAGCATGTAGCACGCAACATTTTCACAAAAGCCAGATAACCAAATAAATAAAATCATTTACCTTTGAAGAGCTTCTGATGTTTTCAATGAGGAGACTCCCAGCCACATACCAAATGCGCAGTGTTTCCTGAAAGCGTCTGTGTGTAGGAGAAATCGTTCCGTTTTCTACATTGCGCCTGGCTACCGAAACGAACCGAAAATGCAGTCACCTACAACGTGAAACTTTTTCCGGATTAACTACATAATATCGACCGAAACATGGCAAACGTTGTTTGGAATCAATCCTCAAGGTGTTTTTTCACATATCTCTTCATTGACATGCAGTTCATGGAAGCTTGCTTCTCTCTCTGTGCCCCATGGAAAAATACTGGCAGGTGACTTTTGCGCACCAATTTCGGCGCAGGACACCGGGCGGACACGTGGTAAATGTGGTCTCTTATGGTCAATCTTCCAACGATCTGCCTACAAATACGTCACAATGCTGCAGACACCTTGGGGAAACGACAGAAAGGGCAGACTCATTCCTCTTGCGTTCACAGCCATATAAGGAGATCATGAAAGACAGAGCCTCAAAAATCCTTGTCATTTCCTGGATGCCAAGTCATCTTGGTTTTGCCTGAAGCTCACGTTAAAGGGCACGCACAGAGAAGATATTTGTATTTCTGGACACGTCAGAGTGTTTTCTTTCGAACAGTAGCAATTATATGCATAGTCGAGCATCTTTTTGTGACAAAATATCTTGTTTAAAACGGGAACGTTTTTCTTCCAAAAATGAAATAGCGCCACCATAAGTGTAAGAGGTTAATAGACGTCCGAAAACGTTTGTAAAATTCACGGATGGTGTCGGGCCGTGCGGCAGGGCCGGATCTTCAAGGAAGTCGTCAAACGAACTCTCTCGGACTTTCGGTTTGCATTTTATAAAATATTCAAATTTTGGTCATTTTTCCGCTGTCCCGGTAAATCCCACAAGAGGGCGAATGGAATCATATTGCAAATGTACAAAACATCACCAATCACGAAGTGGCCTTATCTCCAAAACTGAAAATATTTTGAAGACGGAACTTGGTGAGCATAGGTTTGGCATAATGGGCAGTTGGCCCCAAACAAGATGGCATCTAGACCTCAACGGTTTTTTGAGTTATGGCCATTTTTCCTCTTGAAACTCCCCATCCCGGATCCGGGATCGTGACTAAAGCCTCAGGCTCATTAGCATAACGCAACGTTAACGATTTCTGAAAATCGCAAATAAAATGAAAATAATGCGCCTACTCTCAAGCTTAGCCTTTTCTTAACAACACTGTCATCTCAGATTTTCAAAATATGCTTTTGAACCATAGCAATTCACTAATTTGTGTAAGAGTATGCTAAGCTAGCTTAGCATTTTGAGTAGCATTTAGCACGCAACATTTTCACAAAAACCAGATAACCAAATAAATAAAATCATTTACCTTTGAAGAGCTTCGGATGTTTTCAATGAGGAGACTCTCAGTTACATAGCAAATGTGCAGTTTTTCTTGAAAGCGTCTTTGTGTAGGAGAAATCGCTCTGTTTTGCACATCACATTTGGCTACCGAAACGAACCGACAATTCAGTCACCTACAACGTCAAACTTTTTCCGAATTAACTCCATAATATCGACCGAAACATGGCAAACGTTGTTTGGAATCAATCCTCAAGGTGTTTTTTCACATATCTCTTCATTGATATATCGTTCGTGGAAGCCTGCTTTCTTCTCTGAATTCCATGGAAAAATACTTGCAGCTGAGTTTTGCGCACCAATTTCGGCGCAGGACACCGGGCGGACACCTGGTAAATGTGGTCTCTTATGGTCAATCTTCCAATGATATGCCTACAAATACGTCACAATGCTGCAGACACCTTGGGGAAACGACAGAAAGGGCAGACTCACTCCTCTCGCATTCACAGCCATATAAGGAGACAATGGAAAACAGAGCCTCAAAAATCCTGCTCATTTCCTGGATGCCGTCTCATCTTGGTTTTGCCTGTAGCTCACGTTCTAGGGCACGCACAGAGAATATCTTTGCAGTTCTGGACACGTCAGAGTGTTTTCTTTCCAAAGCTACCAATTATATGCATAGTCGAGCATCTTTTTGTGACAAAATATTGCGCTTAAAACGGGCATGTCTTTTTATCCAAAAATGAAATAGCGCCCCCAGAGTTTCAACAGGTTAAAGGTCAAAAATGAAAATAGAAAAATAATTTCACGTTAAAGTAAGTGAACCTACTGTGTCAATAAAAAAATAACCAGCCATTTATCCATTGTCATTTAAGAGAAATCGTACAATGTCAAATTGTTGATGTTCAAAAATAGTTTAAAAAAACAAACAGTTACAGATCCAGTAACAGCGTGTTCATATGAATCTTTTTAAAGTGTGCTTTGGAGCTCTGCGAGATTTCTGTGATTTTCTGTGATTTTCTGAAATAACACACTTATTCAACCCTCTGTAAAATAAGTCAGTTCTTAACATAAAGACTTAAAATTCAATATTCCAAAAGTGCCTACCCCAAGGGGGATATGTGTTCCCTTTCAGCTTCCTGTGCCTTAAAATGGTGTCATAGTTGCTGTTTCGAAGGGTTAAAAAGGTCAGATATTTTTAAAACTTCATATGTGTGACTAGGTAACCCTCCTGAACTGTAAATCAGTCATTTTTGCCAACAGATGTAAAAGAAAAGCTCTCTCTCAAACACACACACACACACACACACACACACACACACACACACACACACACACACACACACACACACACACACACACACACACACACACACACACACACACACACACACACACACACACACACACACACACACACAGCAAGGATGGCGGTGCTAAAAGACACTCAGAGCCTGCAATGGGATTACCATAATCTCTAGGCTGTGCCGAGTTCAACGCAGCTCGCTCGGTCTAAGCACATCGACCATGAGAAAAAGAAGGCCCAAATTGAAGCCTGGCCCTAAATGTAATTTGCTTTTGGGTGACAGTGAGAGAACCGTTAGGGGGAGAAGCACAATCTGAGGTCCTCCCGATGCCTCACCATGTGGCATTAACCCTTGATACTAAATCAGTTTTTCAGATTACAATGACATCTCTCCCCATAGTAAATCTCACAGATTACAATGACATCTCTCCCCATAGGAATACATTGCCTGCTCCTCTAAACCTGAAGCCTATGTGGGTTATGAAGGCCTTATGAACCTGTCTTCGATGACAGTCCATCAGGCCACTATGAGGTCTACCTGTGTTGATTCTAAGCTCCCCGAAGTAACTGGAAGTTGTTAAAATCACCCTAAAATGTTTTTCCATACCCAACCTGCAGTTTGATGGAAATAGTGCATTCAACCCTGTGTAAATCAGTCAGTTCTTAACGTAAAGACTTAAAACACAGGATTATGTAAAAGCATACTCCAATGAGGATATGTGGGACACATTGGGGTGCGTAGAGACAGACAGTGCCTGCAATAGTTAACTTTGTTAGAACTAAAAAAGAACCTTAACTCTTGAAACTCCCCATCCCGGATCCGGGATCGTGACTAAAGCCTCAGGCTCATTAGCATAACGCAACGTTAACGATTTCTGAAAATCGCAAATAAAATTAAAATAATGCGTTTGCTCTCAAGCTTAGCCTTTTCTTAACTACACTGTCATCTCAGATTTTCAAAATATGCTTTTGAACCATAGAAATGGACTAATTTGTGTAAGAGTATGCAAAGCTAGCATAGCATTTTGTGTAGCATGTAGCA
Organism: Oncorhynchus masou masou; assembly: GCF_036934945.1. NCBI lineage: Eukaryota > Metazoa > Chordata > Actinopteri > Salmoniformes > Salmonidae > Oncorhynchus > Oncorhynchus masou. Next base: position 3,165,289 of record NC_088234.1, on the reverse strand, counting down.
CGCAACATTTTCACAAAAGCCAGATAACCAAATAAATAAAATCATTAACTTTGAAGAGCTTCGGATGTTTTCAATGAGGAGACTCTCAGTTACATAGCAAATGTGCAGTTTTTCAAAAAAATATTATTTGTGTAGGACAAATCGCTCCGTTTTGTTCACGTTTGGCTATGAAAAAACCCTGTAAACAGTTATAGTCTGAAGCTCATTAGCATAATGTAACGTTAACGATTTCTGAAAATCGCAAATAAAATGAAAATAATGCATCTGCTCTCAAGCTTAGCCTTTTCTTAACAACACTGTCATCTCAGATTTTCAAAATATGCTTTTGAACCATAGAAATTGACTAATTTGTGTAAGAGTATGCAAAGCTAGCAATGCATTTTGAATAACATGTAGCACGCAACATTTTCACAAAAACCAGATAACCAAATAAATAAAATCATTTACCTTTGAAGAGCTTCTGATGTTTTCAATGAGGATTCTCTCAGTTACACACCAAATGCGCAGTGTTTCCTGAAAGCGTCTGTGTGTAGGAGAAATCGTTCCGTTTTCTACATTGCACCTGGCTACTGAAACAAACCGAAAATGCAGTCACCTACAACGTAAAACTTTTTCCGGATTAACTACATAATATCGACCGAAACATGGCAAACGTTGTTTGGAATCAGTCCTCAAGGTGTTTTTTCACATATCTCTTCATTGACATGCAGTTCGTGGAAGCTTGCTTTACTCTCTGTATTGTTTGGAAAAATACTGGCAGGTGACTTTTGCGCACCAATTTCGGCGCAGGACACCGGGCGGACACGTGGTAAATGTGGTCTCTTATGGTCAATCTTCCAATGATCTGCCTACAAATACGTCACAATGCTGCAGACACCTTGGGGAAACGACAGAAAGGGCAGACTCATTCCTCTTGCGTTCGCAGCCATATAAGGAGATCATGACAAACAGAGCCTCAAAAATCCTTGTCATTTCCTGGATGCCATCTCATCTTGGTTTTGCCTGAAGCTCACGTTAAAGGGCACGCACAGAGAAGATCTTTGTATTTCTGGACACGTCAGAGTGTTTTCTTTCGAACAGTAGCAATTATATGCATAGTCGAGCATCTTTTTGTGACAAAATATCTTGTTTAAAACGGGAACGTTTTTCATCCAAAAATGAAATTGCGCCCCTAGAGTTCCAACAGGTTAAGACCTAGAGTTCTGAAACTTTAGAAACATATTCTAGAGCTCAGGTCGATAGTGCGTGGTGAGTTATGTGGCTCTAGAAGGTTCTCGGACCGAGAAACAGCCTTGTACATTTGCAATGACTTCAATTAATTTTTACATCACGGAAATGACGACATTTAGAAATGTCCCAGAGTCACAAGACTAGGTGCATTGCAACCACCTCGGCCAATATAGATGGACCCCAATGTTTCTGTCTGATAGCTCATTCAAAGACCCTGTAGCAAGGCATGGAAAAAAAGTGGATTTTCAGCACCAATTAGTGTCTTGCTCGGGCACCAAATGTCCTATCCAGCCGAAACTTGGGATTCGGGGTCGCCTCAGCTACGCCTACACATAATGTCAGAACTGGACCCGCAGCTAGAATGTAACTATGTGTTTTACGTTTTTATTTTGGTTTGAACAGAAGTCGTTGTGAATTTTGGGCCAACCCTGAAGTATGTGATAGTTGGCTCCTAAACGGGTAGGAAAAAGTGGGTGTGGTGTCAGTTTGTATCAGTTTGGTGTCACAATGATATCTACTTGACTGATGGACGGTGACTTGCTGGTGACTTTTGTCCATTTGCAATATGTTTAAACAGTAAGGTACCATCACTAAAGTGACATTTTGAAATCAATCCCAACGAGCGATGGAGAGGAACCAGAAACACTGCCCAGCCATCCAGAGTTCATCGGGCCAGTCAATTTCAGATTCCTGCAATATTTTTGTGCATGCCAAATTTGTGATGGTAAATGCCCATTGAAACATATTGCAAATGCACGTGCATTTGCAATATGATTCAACAGTGAAAAAACTTCAGCAAATGGACATGATGAAAACAACACAACGAGCGATGGAGAGGAACCACTATCACTGCCCGGCCATCCCGAGTTCATCAGGCCGTTCAATTTTGCATTTCTGTAGGATTTTTGAGCATGACAAATTTGTGATGGTAAATGCACATTGAAACATACTGCAAATGCACAGCCGTGCACCTGGTGATTGGAAGGGGTTACCAGGAGCACATTTTTCAAATGTTTTTTTGACTTTTGACTTCCTACGAAATCATATTGCAAATGGACAAAACATGTGCCTTATGTACAAGTAAAAAAATAAATAATGATAATAAAATTTGACAAAGTATATCCATACAGTTCTTACACATGTGTAATTGACAAAAAAAATCAAAAGAATTTCGAAAAACGGTCCAAAAAGCACTTTTGTAAGAGGTGATAAGTTTTTTCAAATGTTTTGCTTTTTTGACTTTTGACTTCCTATGAAATCATATTGCAAATGGACAAAACATATGCCTTATGCACAAGTAAAAAAAAAAATGATGATGATAATAAAATTGGACAAAAGTATATTCATACAGTTCTTATACGTGTAATTGACAAAAATATCTAAAGAATTTCGAAAAACGGTCCAGAAAGCACTTTTTTAAGGAGGTGAGAAGTTTTTGAAATATTTTCAAAATTTTACTCTTGGGTCTTGACTTGTGTTACAATTGCAATATGAAAAACCACGGTGGAGCGCGCTCGCCACCTGTTGGATTTTTAAAGTGTTACACCTGGCATTTGCCATATGGCATTGCAATCAACTTTGAATGAAACGACGCCGAATTGGACAACGTGTATATGGTTCATACGGTGCCAATATGTTCCCATTCATTTTTGTCCATTTGAGGGGGGAGTTCCCTTACACCATTACAACACATGTAACACTGCCATCTAGTGGACCCATGAAGCACTGCCATCTAGTGGACAAATCAGGATACAACACATGGAACACTGCCATCTAGAGGACAGTTCAGGATACAACACATGGAGCACTGCCAACAAGTGGACATATTAGGATACAACACATGGAACCTCCAGGTCTTGGAAGCTTTATTTGGCAAGTTGGCACCATAAACTGGTGCTGCTCAAGATAAACACACACAATAACATTCTAGTAAAATATAATTTAGAATTTTACATACACATTTAGAATATAAAACACATTGAAACCTTTACATCATTCATCATGGACACAACACTACAACTTTCCTTCTGCTAGTAGTAATGAAGTCTTTACAACTGATACTGTCAGCTGGTTCTAGTCAGTGGTGTCTGTATGTTCTTATGATAAACTAACTCTAACTATGTTGTGGAAACTTCACACCTCTCTGTTGCTGAAGTTGTTGGTGGCGGTCAAGGCTGCAGCGTCTAAAGATAAGAGAAAGGAGAAGTGAAGAGATGGACTGACAGGGTTGTGGTTATTCACCGCTGCTGAAGAGAGCCTCTTTTTCTATCCACCATGACGTTCTGATGAACAGGGTCACTAGATAAAGAGAGAGGAGAGAGAGATGAGTGAGGGACAGAGGAGCTGATCCAGTCTACTACAGTGAAGACCTCCAACACCATGACGTTCTGATGAACAGGGTCACTAGGTAAAGAGAGAGGAGAGAGAGATGAGTGAGGGACAGAGGAGCTGATCCAGTCTACTACAGTGAAGACCTCCAACACCATGACGTTCTGATGAACAGGGTCACTAGGTAAAGAGAGAGGAGAGAGAGATGAGTGAGGGACAGAGGAGCTGATCCAGTCTACTACAGTGAAGACCTCCAACACCATGACGTTCTGATGAACAGGGTCACTAGGTAAAGAGAGAGGAGAGAGAGATGAGTGAGGGACAGAGGAGCTGATCCAGTCTACTACAGTGAAGACCTCCAACACCATGACGTTCTGATGAACAGGGTCACTAGGTAAAGAGAGAGGAGAGACAGATTAGTGAGGGACAGAGGAGCTGATCCAGTCTACTGCAGTGAAGACCTCCAACACCACAGGAACAGTTATAGACCCCAACAGGTCTCAGAGTTTAATGTGTAGTTAGATACATGTATACACCCCAACAGGTCTCAGTGTTTAATGTGTAGTTAGATACATTTATAGACCCCAACAGGTCTCAGTGTTTAATGTGTAGTTAGATACATGTATACACCCCAACAGGTCTCAGTGTTTAATGTGTAGTTAGATACATTTATACACCCAACAGGTCTCAGTGTTTAATGTGTAGTTAGATACATGTATACACCCCAACATACAGTCCAATTATAATGACTGATTCAACCAGGTGTTTGACTGGTGTTTTAAGTGTTTAGAACTCTGAATGTACAACAATCAGAATAAATAGGTTCTCATGGAGACTAAAATAGACCCTGTCGCTGCAGCAACACAGAGGAGGAGGGGGAGGCAGACGGATATATGTATATATGTGCGGGGGGGGGTGATGTTGTTCACAAAGAGCTCTAACCTCAATCAGCCACAGATCTCCTGCTCTGAACAGCCTCTATTTTTAATGCTGTCAGTTGTAAAGAAGTTTCATTTGATGACTTTGGGTCTTTTGAGCATCATGTTATACTGTTTAAATGTCAGCCACCAGACCAGAGCATCATGTTATACTGTTTAAACGTTAGCCACCAGACCAGAGCATCATGTTATACTGTTTAAACGTTAGCCACCAGACCAGAGCATCACGTTATACTGTTTAAATGTCAGCTACCAGACCAGAGCATCATGTTATACTGTTTAAATGTCAGCCACCAGACCAGAGCATCGTGTTATACTGTTTAAATGTCAGCCACCAGACCATCATGTTATACTGTTTAAATGTCAGACACCAGACCAGAGCATCAAATGTCAGCCACCAGACCAGAGCATCATGTTATACTGTTTAAATGTCAGCCACCAGACCAGAGCATCGTGTTATACTGTTTAAATGTCAGCCACCAGACCATCATGTTATACTGTTTAAATGTCAGACACCAGACCAGAGCATCATGTTATACTGTTTAAAGGTCAGCCACCAGTGCTGGCCATAACCTTGTATAGCCCACCCATAACCAAAGCCATACTCTGGACCTGGTTATTACCAAGGGGCTTTCTACTGGGCCCACCCATAACCACAGCCATACTCTGGACCTGGTTATTACCAAGGGGCTTTCTACTGGGCCCACCCATAACCATAGCCATACTCTGGACCTGGTTATTACCAAGGGGCTTTCTACTTGGCCCACCCATAACCACAGCCATACTCTGGACCTGGTTATTACCAAGGGGCTTTCTACTGGGCCCTCACATAACCATAGCCATACTCTGGACCTGGTTATTACCAAGGGGCTTTCTACTGGGCCCACCCATAACCATAGCCATACTCTGGACCTGGTTATTACCAAGGGGCTTTCTACTGGGCCCACCCATAACCACAGCCATACTCTGGACCTGGTTATTACCAAGGGGCTTTCTACTGGGCCCACCCATAACCACAGCCATACTCTGGACCTGGTTATTACCAAGGGGCTTTCTACTGGGCCCACCCATAACCACAGCCATACTCTGGACCTGGTTATTACCAAGGGACTTTCTACTGGGCCCAACTATAACCACAGCCATACTCTGGACCTGGTTATTACCAAGGGGCTTTCTACTGGGCCCATCCATAACCACAGCCATACTCTGGACCTGGTTATTACCAAGGGGTTTTATATTGACATATCCTCTATCGTTGATGTTGCTTTATCTCTGATCACCACTGGGGATTCATACTACCTCCCTCCACCTCCTATTCTGCCTTCTTCTTGTGGTGATTTAGTTGATTAAGTTGAACTTTAATAGTAAATCAATGGCAACCATTGATGCCATAGATCCAGTAAAGTTGAAAAATGACACATCCAAACAGACTCCCTTGATGACTGAGGAAACTAATAAAGTAAAGAGAAACTGCAGAAAGGCAGAGTAAAAGTGGATGAAGTCAAAGTTGCAGGTCCATTATGATATTCTGAGAGAGCATCATATTTACCAAGGCCATTAGAAATGAGAGAGCATCATATATAACAAGGCCATTAGAAATGAGAGAGCATCATATACAACAAGGCCGTTAGCAATGAGAGAGCATCATATATAACAAGACCATTAGAAATGAGAGAGCATCACATATAACAAGGCCATTAGAAATGAGAGAGCATCATATACAACAAGGCCATTAGAAATGAGAGAGCATCATATATAACAAGGCCATTAGAAATGAGAGAGCATCATATATAACAAGGCCATTAGAAATGAATAGAGCATCATATATAACAAGGCCATTAGAAATGAGAGAGCATCATATATAACAAGGCCATTAGAAATGAGAGAGCATCATATACAACAAGGCCATTAGAAATGAGAGAGCATTATATATAACAAGGCCATTAGAAATGGGAGAGCATCATATATAACAAGGCCATTAGAAATGAGAGAGCATCATATATAACAAGGCCATTAGAAATGCCAGATGGGCTCATTTTAACAACTTGATCACTAATAATCAGAATAATTAGAGAGTGCTTTTCTCCACAATTGATGGCCTGATATATCCTACCTCCAGCAAACCTATGTGAACTTTCCTCCACATACAGCATATTTCAGAGATAAGATTCAACATTAGACTGGGTATCAGTCAAGACCTGACTAGAAGTCTGATGATATGTGTAGTAGCCTACCACACAATGGCACTATGGATTTATACAGATTTCTCAGCAAATTGCTTCCAGTTCCTATGGCTTCCACTGGATGTCAACAGTCTTGAGAAATAGGTTGAGGTCCTTTGTGGAATGAAGAAATATGGCCATCTTGAAGTCGAGGCACTCCACGTGTCCTGGACATGCGCTTCAATCAAACAGAAGGCATGCTACATTTCGTTTTAATCCTGTATTGAACACAGATCAACCAGTCTTCAATTTTATCGATTATTAACGTTAAAAAATACCTTATTTATATTACAAAAGTAGTTTGACATTTTTTGGCAACATTTACAGGTAACCTTTGAGATATTTTGTCATCATGTTTGGATACTGTGTTTTTCTGGATCAAACACGCCAAATAAATGGACATTTTGGATATATATCAATGGAATTAATCGAACAAAAGAACCATTTGTGATGTTTATGGGAGATATTGGAGTGCCAACAACAGAAGCTCGTCAAAGGTAAGGTGTGAATTATATTTTTATTTCTGCGTTTTGTGTCGCGCCTGCTGGGTTGAAATGTTTTCTCTCTTGTTTACTATAAGAGCTATGCTCAGATAATAGCATCATATGTTTTGCTGATTTTAATTCTGACATGTTGGCTAAATTCACAACCAGTGTAGCTTTAATTTGTTAGTTTTCAAGTGTGATTTTTATGGAAGTTTGATTTTATAGTAATTTTCATAGTAAATCATTTTAATTTGGCGCTCTGCATTTTCTCAGGCTTCTGGCCAATTGATACAGAAGTGTCATGCCTAAACTCAGATTTGATGGATGTAAATATTAACTTTACCGAACAAAAAATACATGTATTGTGTAACATGAAGTCCTATGAGTGTCATCTGATGAAGATTATGAAAGGTTAGTGATTAATTTTATCTCTATTTATGCATTTCTATTTATGCATTTTGTCTTTTTCTGTGACTTTTTCTGTGACCTAACATAATCGTTTGGTGTGCTTTCCTCGTAAAACCTTTTTGAAATCGGACACTTTAGCTGGATTTACAACAAGTGTAGCTTTACAATGGTGTAAAATACTTGTATGCTTGAGGAATTTAAATGATGGGATTTCTGTTGCTTTGAATTTGGCGCCCTGCAGTTTCACTGGCTGTTGGCGAGGTGGGATGCTACCGTCCCACATACCCTAGAGAGTTTAAGCAGACTTCTGGATTAGTTGGTGTTCCAACAGCTAAATTATTACCTCAAACAAAGTTAGAGCACTGATTATGCTTTTGGGTCCCAAGGAGCACCATTTTGTTTCTCTCTGTCACTCACGCTGACTTTAAACATGTGGATGATAATTATATAAAGGACATAATTATGTCACAGATCCACGCTCACTTTAAACATTTGGATGATAATTATATAAAATACATAATTATATCACAGACCCGATTTGCCCTAACGGAAATTGACAAGAAAAGCACACATTTGTAAATCCCAATCTCTAAAAGTAATTGTAAAGGTAGATACAAATGATTTGTGACGTTGTGGTTTCAATAAAGAATGTAAACAAGATGTAAACAAGATCCTGTGTTTTTATTTACAGCAATGATGGACAACTGGAGTCATTTTGAAAAGTTTTCACAAGTGTACTGTAGTACTGCAGCCGTTGGACTACTGTAGTACTGTAATACTGCAGCAGGTGTAGTACTGTAGTATTGTAATACTGCAGCAGGTGTAGTACTGTAGTACTGTAGCAGGTGTAGTACTGTAGTACTGTAGCAGGTGTAGTACTGTAGTACTGTAGCAGGTGTAGTACTGTAGTACTGTAGCAGGTGTAGTACTGTAGTACTGTAGCAGGTGCAGTACTGTAGTACTGTAGCAGGTGTAGTACTGTAGTACTGTAGCAGGTGTAGTACTGTAGTACTGTACTGTAGCAGGTGTAGTACTGTAGTACTGTAGCAGGTGTAGTACTGTGTAGTACTGTTTTACTGTAGCAGGTGTAGTACTGTACTGTTGTACTGTAGCAGTGTGTACTGTACTGTACTGTTGTACTGTAGTACTGTAGCAGGTGTAGTACTGTAGTACTGTAGCAGATGTAGTACTGTAGCAGGTGTAGTACTGTTGTACTGTTTTACTGTAGCAGGTGTAGTACTGTAGTACTGTAGCAGGTGTAGTACTGTAGTACTGTAGCACATGTAGTACTGCAGTACTGTAGCAGGTGTAGTAATGTAGTACTGTAGCAGGTGTAGTACTGTAGTACTGTTGTACTGTAGCAGGTGTAGTACTGTAGCAGGTGTAGTACTGTTGTACTGTAGTACTGTAGCAGGTGTAGTACTGTAGTACTGTAGCAGATGTAGTACTGTAGCAGGTGTAGTACTGTTGTACTGTAGTACTGTAGCAGGTGTAGTACTGTAGTACTGTAGCAGGTTTAGTACTGTAGTACTGTAGCAGGTGTAGTACTGTAGTACCGTAGCAGGTGTAGTCCATCAAACAATGTTTCCTATTAGCAGGACAAAAGACTCTTCATAGTCTGGCTACTGTAGGTGTGAAAATCCCCCCAACGTGCATTGTATTCCCTGTCTGTGACAGTAATCCCCAAGTCCACCAGTATTTTTTAAATGTCTCCAGTAGATTTTCAGTTCATCCTGAAAGCCCAGATCTGCTCATCTAGAATGAATAGAGATCCTGGTCATGGTGCTACAGTTTGTTGTTACAGCATGATCAAAGTGAGGACAATCAGCGATCTGTTGTATACTTATGGCCTATTGTAACCTGAAAGTCACACCTTTCCAGTACTCCTCACCTCGCCCCAAACTCCACCCTTAGCACAGTTACCATTCAAAAACGAGCTGTTTGTCTAAACAATTGTGACCAAAGGGAACAGATGAAATTAACATTGTTTTCTTTCTATGGTGCTACCCGTTACAGGGTTAGGACTGTAACCACCAGCTTATTTCTATGGTGTTTCCCGTTCCAAGGTTAGGACTGTAACCAACAGCTTCTATCTATGGTGTTACCCGTTCCAAGGTTAGGACTGTAACCACCAGAGAACTTGAAAATGAGCCGGAGCTGAGAGGATTACCGAAACTAAAGGTAGTTTGGTTTCAGTTGAAGTCGGAAGTTTACATACATGAAGGGCACCTTTTGGTATTTGCTGTATGATTGATGAGAAACTCCATATTGCAAATGTACGGTCCCTTACTAGATGTCCGTGAATGTTTGTAAAATTTGCCCGATGCAGCGGGCCGTGCACCAGGGCCAGATCTTCCGGGAAGTCATCGAAAGAAGTCTTTCGGACATTCGGTTTCCGTTTTATAAAATGTTCTGATTTTGGTAATTTTTCCTATATAACATAATGTACACTTAGCATCAGGTAACTTGGTCACGAAAATCAGAAAAGCAATCAAATGAATTGTTTACCTTTGATGATCTTCGGATGTTTTCACTCATGAGACTCCCAGTTAGACAACAAATGTTCCTTTTGTTCCATAAAGATATTTTTTTATATCCAAATACCTCCGTTAGTTTGGTGCCCAGGAATCCACAGGAAAGAGCGGTCACGTCAACGCAGACAAAATTCCAAATAATATCCATAATCTCCACAGAAACATGTCAAACATTTTTTATAATCATTCCTCAGGGTGTTTTTCAAATATCTATCGTAATTTAAGAGAAATCGTACAATGTACAATTGGTGAAGCTCAAAGAAATGTGTTTTAAAAAAAAGTGTCCGATCCAGTTGCCGCATGTTGCGACAAATCCGTTAATTCTGTGAATTTCTGAAATAACACTCAATCATTCAACCCTCTGTAAATAAGTCAGTAAAGACTTCAAACTCAAAATTCAGTAAGAGCCTACCCCAAGGAGGATATGTGTTCACTTTCAACATCCCGTGTCAACCAGAAGTGCCTTAAATTGGTGTCACAGGGGCTGTTTCAAAGGGTTAAAAAGGTCACATCTTTCCCAAACGTCATATGTGTGATTAGGCAACCCTCATGAACTGTAAATCACTACTTACTCCCAACAGATGTCAAAGAAAAAAAAAAACACACACACACACACACACACACACACACACACACACACACACACACACACACACACACACACACACACACACACACACACACACAACAAGGATGGAGTGACACAATGCGGGGCTTAAAGACACTCAGAGCCTGCAATGGCATTAACATATAATCTCTAGGCAGCGTCGAGTTCAACGAGATGCCCTGCTTGACCGTAGCTCGCTCGGTCTGAGCGCAGCAAATGTGAAAAAAAGTAGGCCCAAAATGAAGCCTGTCCCTAAATTCCAGGTGCTTTTGGGGGACAGCGGCGGAACCGTTAGGGTTAGAGGGACAATTCAATATTCAATATCAACTCTAAGCTTCCAGGAGCAACTGGAAGTGTGTAACAGGTTTCTTCTACCTCCTTCTCTAACGAAGAGGTGGAACAAGGATCGGACCAAAATGCAACGTGGTTCGTTCGATACATCTTTAATGATGAAAAACACGAACAATACAAAACAACAAACGTCGAAAACCGAAACAGCCCTGACTGGTGCAACAAACACAGAGACAGGAACAATCACCCACAAACACACAGTGAAACCCAGGCTACCTAAATATGGTTCCCAATCAGAGACAACGATAATCACCTGACTCTGATTGAGAACCGCCTCAGGCAGCCATAGACTATTCTACAGTGCCTTGCGAAAGTATTCGGCCCCCTTGAACTTTGCAACCTTTGAATAATTTTGCACGCCCAATTTTTCAGTTTTTGATTTGTTAAAAAAGTTTGAAATATCCAATAAATGTCGTTCCACTTCATAATTGTGTCCCACTTGTTGTTGATTCTTCACAAAAAAATACAGTTTTATATCTTTATGTTTGAAGCCTGAAATGTGGCAAAAGGTCGCAAAGTTCAAGGGGGCCGAATACTTTCGCAAGGCACTGTATACACCCCACACAACCCCAAGACGAAACACACTACAAATAAACCCATGTCACACCCTGGCCTGACCCAATAAATGAAGATAACATAATAAATATAGACCAGGGCGTGACAAAGTGGTTAAAATCACCCTAAAAGTGTTTTGCCATACCCAACCTGCAGTTTGTGAGAAAGTGGTTTCATCCCTGTGTAAATCAGTCAATTCTTAATGTAAAGATTTAAAACTCTGGATTTTGTAAAAGCCTACCCCAATGAGGATATGTGTTTACTTTACGCCTTTAATTGAGGTCATAGTTGCTGTTTCGAAGGGTAAAAAGTCACATCTTTCCAAAACTTCACGTGTGATTAGGTAACCCTCATGAACTGTAAATCAGTCATTTCTCCCATCAGATTTCCAAGAAAAGCTCACACATAAACACAGCAAGGACGGAGTGACATAGACACACAGAGCCTGCAATAGTTACCTTTGTTAGAACTATCAAAGAACCGCCAGACCTAGAGCTCTGAAACTTTAGAAACCTGTTCTAGAGCTCAAGTTGATAGTGCAGGGTGAGTGATGTGGCTCGAGAACGTTCTCAGATCGAGGGACAGCCTCGTACATTTGCAATAACTTCAATTAATTTTGACCATTACGTAAATGACAACATTTAGAAAAGTCCCAGAGTCATAAGACGAGGTGCATTGAAACCATCTCGGCCCATAGAGATGGACCCTAACGTTTCTGTCCGATAGCTCATTCAAGGACCCCATAACAATGCCCGGAAAATGTGGATTTTCAGCACCAATTCAGGCCGCTGCTCGGGCTCCAAATGACCTTTCGAGCCATAACTTGGGATTTGGGGTCGGATCAGCTCGGCCTACACACAATGTCAGAACTGGACCCGCAACTAGAACGTAACTACGTGTTTTACATTTTTATTATGGCACTGTGAATTTTGGGCTCTGAAGATGTGATAGTTGGCTTCTAAACGAGTTGGAAAAAGAGGGTGTGGTGTCAGTTTGTATGAGTTTGGTGTCATAATGATATCTAATTGACTGATGGACTGTCATTTGCTGGCTGACTTCTGTCCATTTGCAATATGTTTATACAGTGACAGACCATCACCAAATTGACATTCTGAAATCAACACCAACGAGTGATGGACAGAAACCAGAATAACTGCTGGCCATCCCTAGTTCATCGGGCCAGGCGATTTCGCATTCCTGCAGTATTTTTGAGCATGTCAAATTTCTGATGGTAAATGCCCATTGAAACATATTGCAAATAGACAGTATATTTGCAATATGATTCAACAGTGAAAAAACATCACCGAATGGACATGATGAAATCAACACAACGATCGATGGAGAGGAACCACTACCTGGCCATCCCGAGTTCATCGGGCCAGTCAATTTCGCATTTCTGCAGTATTTTGGAGCATGTCAAAATTGTGATGGTAAATGCCCATTGAAACATATAACAAACGGTCAGCCGTGCACCTGGTGATTGGAATGGGTTACCAGGAGAACAATTTTAAAATGTTTTTTAATGACTTTACGGGGAGCAAGGGGTCTATGGTTGGTTAGGGAGAACTCCCCCCCACCCGTGCCCATCCAATAGGGGGCGCCCCTGGTCATTTTAGACGTTTTTCAAAAAATCATTAAAACACAACAGAGTCCCACTTCTCCCTCATCATTCATGACAAATAGACCATCTAGGTTGATTCATGGCTTCACATAGTGCTATATATCATTTGGGCAGGATAAATGCCATTTGGACATGGTTCACTGACTTTTGGGTTTGGAAACTGACTTCCTATGTTCGTACATACCTTAAGGGAACATTTCGACAATCACCGTATAGTTAGTGAGAAAGTCCCTATTGGAACTGTACGGTCCCTTACTAGACGTCCGAAAACATTTTAGAAATTCGGGGACGGCGTCGGGCCGAGCGGTAGGGCCAGACCTACCGGGAAGTCATCAAATGAACTTTGTCGGACATTCGGTTTTCGTTTAATAAAATAAACAAATTTTAGCCCATTTTTGCGCAATGCCGAAATATCCCACAAGAGGGCATAAGCAATCATATTGCTATTGGACAAAACATCACGAATCACGACGTGCCATATCTCGGAAACCGAAAATATTTCGAAGCCGAAACTTGGTGAGCGTAGGTTTGGCATTATGGGAAGATGGCCCCGAACAAGATGGCGTCTAGGCCTCAACGGTTTTTGAGTTATGGCCATATTTCTGGGATTAAAGGTCCAAAATGAAAATAGAGAAAAGATTTTTTCACTTCACGTCAAAGTCAAGGAGCCTCCGGTGTCAATAAAAAAAAAATCGGCCATTTATCTATCGTCATTTACGAGAAATCGTACGTTGACCAGATCGTGATGTTCAGATATAGGTGTTTTTTTTTTTCAACGGTTACAGATCCAGTTGCAGGGTGTTCATACGAGTATTTTTAAAATGTGCTGCGGAGCTCTGCGACATTTCTGTGATTTTCTATGATTTTCTGAAATAACACACACTCACTAAACCCTCCGTAAATAACTCAGTTCTAAACGTAAAGACTTAAAACTCAGGATTCTGTAAAGGCATACCCCAATGAGGATATGAGTTTATTTATAGCTTCCTGTGCCAACCGGAAGTGCCATAATTGGTGTCTCAGGGGCTGTTTGGAAGGGTTAAAAAAATCAGATCTGTCCAAAACTTCATATGTGTGATTAGACAACCCCCATGAACTGTAAATCAGTCATTTTTCCCAACAGATGTCAAAGAAAAGCTCTCACACACACACACACAGCAAGGATGGAGTGACAAAGCGTGGTGTTTAAAGACACAGAGAGCAGGCAATGGCATAAACATAATCCCAAGGCAGGGCCGAGTCCAACGAGGTGCCCCGCTTGACCGTAGCTCACTCGGTCTGAGCGCAGCGACCATGAGAAAAATAGGCCCACAATGAAGCCTGCACCACAATGTCATTTGATTTTGGGTGACAGCGGCGGAACCGTTAGGTTTAGAAGGACAATTCAAACACAGGACTGTTCCTAAGGTCCTCCCGATCTGTGCAAGCCTAACCTTGACTGTGTGGCATTAACCTTTCACAGTTAAAAGAAGGTGTTTACAAAAAAACAGTGTGCATTGACTTCTCTCCCCATAGGAATACATTGCCTGCTCCCCTAAATACAACCTGGGGTCTTTATGGGTTATGAATGCTGTATGAACCTGTCTTCTATGACATTCCATCAGACCACTATGAGGTCTACCTGTGTCGATTCTAAGCTTCCTGGAGCAACCGGAAGTGGTTAAACTGACCCAAAAGGTATTTGGATGTACATCACCTCGAAAGGTGCCGAGGCCTCTGCATTATTCAACCCTGTGTAGATCAGTCAATTCTCAACTTAAAGACTTAAAACTCAGGATTCCCTAGGTTTCTATGTCAGTCAAGACATGTGTGTATTTATAGCTTCCTGTGCCAACCGGAAGTGCCATAATTGGTGACTCAGGGGCTGTTTGGAAGGGTTAAAAAAATCAGATCTGTCCAAAACTTCATATGTGTGATTAGACAACCCCCATGAACTGTAAATCAGTCATTTTTCCCAACAGATGTCAAAGAAAAGCTCTCACACACACACACAGCAAGGATGGAGTGACAAAGCGTGGTGTTTAAAGACACAGAGAGCAGGCAATGGCATAAACATAATCCCAAGGCCGTGCCGAGTCCAACGAGGTGCCCCTCTTGACCGTAGCTCGCTCGGTCTGAGCGCAGCGACCATGAGAAAAATAGGCCCACAATTATGCCTGCACCACAATGTCATTGGATTTTGGGTGACAGCGGCGGAACCGTTAGGTTTAGAAGGACAATTCAAACACAGGACTGTTCCTAAGGTCCTCCCGATCTGTGCAAGCCTAACCTTGACTGTGTGGCATTAACCTTTCACAGTTAAAAGAAGGTGTTTACATAAAAACAGTGTGCATTGACTTCTCTCCCCATAGGAATACATTGCCTGCTCCCCTAAATACAACCTGGGGTCTTTATGGGTTATGAATGCTGTATGAACCTGTCTTCTATGACATTCCATCAGACCACTATGAGGTCTACCTGTGTCGATTCTAAGCTTCCTGGAGCAACCGGAAGTGGTTAAATTGACCCAAAAGGTATTTGGATGTACATCACCTCGAAAGGTGCCGAGGCCTCTGCATTATTCAACCCTGTGTAGATCAGTCAATTCTCAACTTAAAGACTTAAAACTCAGGATTCCCTAGGTTTCTATGTCAGTCAAGACATGTGTGTATTTATAGCTTCCTGTGCCAACCGGAAGTGCCATAATTGGTGTCTCAGGGGCTGTTTGGAAGGGTTAAAAAAATCAGATCTGTCCAAAACTTCATATGTGTGATTAGACAACCCCCATGAACTGTAAATCAGTCATTTTTCCCATAAAAATTCAAAGGAAAAATAAATCACACAGATACACAACTTGGATGGAGGGACGTATTGGGGTGTGTAGAGACTGACAGTGCCTCCAATAGTTAGCTTTGTTCGAGCTAAAAAAGAACCGTCAAACCTAGAGTTCCGAAACTTTAGAATCCTGTTCTAGACCTCAGGTAGATAGTGCGTGGTGAGTTACGGCGCTCTAGGAGGTTCTCGGACCGAGAAACAGCGTCGAACATTTGCAATGACTTCAATTCATTTTGACCATTACGAAAATGGCGACATTTAGAAATGTCCCAGAGACACAAGACTAGGTGCATTGTGACCGTCTCGGCCCATAGAGACAGAACCCAACATCTCGGTCCGATAGCTCATTCAAGGACCCCGTAGCAAGGCATGAAAAAAGTGGATTTTCAGCACCAATTAGGCTTTTACTCGGACACCAAATGACCTATCGGGCCGAAACTCGGGATTCGGGGTCGCCTCACATAGGACTACACATAATGTCCGAACTGGCCCCGCAGCTAGAAAGTAACTATGTGTTTTATGGTTTTTTAATGTTTTGTACCGAAGGCCTTGTGAATTTTGGGCCAGCTCTGAAGTATGTTATACTTGGCTCCTAAATGAGTTGGGAAAAGTGGGTTTGGTGTCAGTTTGTATCAGTTTGGTGTCAGAATGATATCAAATTGACTGATGGACGGTGACTTGCAGGTGACTCTTGTCCATTAGCAATATGTTTAAGCGGTGAGGTACCATCACCAAAAGCGACATTCTGAAATCAACCCAAACGAGCCATGGAGAGGTACCAAAATCACTGCCCAGCCATCCCGAGGTCATCGGGCCAGTCAATTTGGCATTCCTGCATGATTTTTATGGCATGACAAATTGTAAAAGCCCAGTTAACATATGGCAAATGCACAGTGACTTTTAAAAGTGAGAAAACATGACCAAATGGACATTCTGAAATCAACCCAAACGAGTGATGGAGAGGTACCAGAATCACTGCCCAGCCATCCTGAGGTCATCTGGCCAGTCAATTTGGCATTCCTGCAAAATTTTCAGTGACTTTGCAAAAGTAAGGAACATTTGCAATATGTTTTAACAGTGAGGTACCATCACCAAAAGCGACATTCTGAAATCAACCCAAACGAGCCATGGAGAGGTACCAGTATCACTGCCCAGCCATCCTGAGGTCATCGGGCCAGTCAATTTGGCATTCCTGCAAAAATTTTCAGTGACTTTGCAAAAGTAAGGAACATTTGCAATATGTTTTAACAGTGAGGTACCATCACCAAAAGCGACATTCTGAAATCAACCCAAACGAGCGATGGAGAGGTACCAGAATAACTGCCCAGCCATCCCTATGTCATCGGGCCAGTCATTTTGGCATTCCTGCATGATTTTTATGGCATGACAAATTGGTGATGGTGACTGCCCAGTTAACCATATGGCAAATGCACAGTGACTTTGCAAAAGTGAGAAAACATGACCAAATGGACATTCTGAAATCAACACAAACAATGGCATGACCATAGTGTCCAGACTGTGCCGAGTCCAACGAGGCGCCCCGCTGACCGTAGCTCGCTCGGTCTGAGCGCGCGACCATGAGAAAAATAGGCCCAATATGAAGCCTTCACCAGTACGTCATTTGATTTTGGGTGACAGCGGCGGAACCGTTAGGTTTAGAAAGACAATTCAACCACAGGACTGTTCCTAAGGTCCTCCTGATCTGTCCAAGCCTATCCTTGACCGTGTGACATTAACCCTTCACAGTCAAAAGAAGGTGTTTACATAAAAACAGTGTTCATTGACTTCTCTCCCCATAGGAATATATTGGCTGCTCCACTAAATACAACCTGGAGTCTATATGGGTTATGAATGTTGTATGAACCTGTCTTTGGTACCAGTCCATCAGACCACTATAAGGTCTACCTGTGTCGATTCTAAGCTTCCTGGACCAACCGGAAGTGGTTCAAATCGCCCTAAAAGTGTATACCCATACACTGCCTGCAATTTGATGGACATAGTGCATTGAACCCTGTGTAAATCAGTCAGTTTTCATGGTAAAGACTTAAAACTCAGGATTCTCTAATGGAATAGCCCAATGAGGATGTATGTTGAGTTACAGCTTCCTGTGCCAACCGGAAGTGCCATAATTGGTGTCTCATGGGCTGTTTGGAGGGGTTAAAAATATCAGATCTTTCCAAAACTTCATATATATGATTAGGCAACCCCCATGAACTGTAAATCAGTCATTTTTCCCATAAAAATTCAAAGGAAAACTAAATCACACAGATACACAACATGGATGGAGGGACGTATCATTGGGGTGCGTAGAGACTGACAGTGCCTCCAATAGTTAGCTTTGAATGATATCAAATTGACTGATGGACGGTGACTTGCAGGTGACTCTTGTCCATTAGCAATATGTTTAAGCGGTGAGGTACCATCACCAAAAGCGACATTCTGAAATCAACCCAAACGAGCGATGGAGAGGTACCAGTATCACTGCCCAGACATCCCTATGTCATCGGGCCAGTCAATTTGGCATTCCTGCATGATTTTTATGGCATGACAAATTGGTGATGGTGACTGCCCAGTTAACCATATGGCAAATGCACAGTGACTTTGCAAAAGTGAGAAAACATGACCAAATGGACATTCTGAAATCAACCCTAACGAGTGATGGAGAGGTACCAGAATCACTGCCAAGCCATCCCGAGTTCATCGGGCCAGTCAATTTGGCATTCCTGCAAAAATTTTCAGTGACTTTGCATAAGTAAGGAACATTTGCAATATGTTTTAACAGTGAGGTACCATCACCAAAAGCGACATTCTGAAATCAACCCAAACGAGCCATGAAGAGGTACCAGTATCACTGCCCAGCCATCCCGAGGTCATCGGGCCAGTCAATTTGGCATTCCTGCAAAAATTTTCAGTGACTTTGCAAAAGTAAGGAACATTTGCAATATGTTTAAGCGGTGAGGTACCATCACCAAAAGCGACATTCTGAAATCAACCCAAACGAGCGATGGAGAGGTACCAAAATCACTGCCCAGCCATCCCTATGTCATCGGGCCAGTCAATTTGGCATTCCTGCATGATTTTTATGGCATGACAAATTGGTGATGGTGAATGCCCAGTTAACCATATGGCAAATGCACAGTGACTTTGAAAGAGTGAGAAAAATCACCAAATGGACATTCTGGAATCAACCCTAACGAGCGATGGAGAGGTACCAGTATCACTGCCCAGCCATCCTGAGGT